>NW_006921822.1:2753611-2763569 GCF_000298275.1 Orycteropus afer afer
TGTGGTCAATGACATGAGCAAAGTATATGTGAACTGCTGTATGGAAAGTGAATTCGCTCTGTAAATCTTCACCCAAATCACAATAAATAAAATAAATTTTTTTTTTAAAAAAAAGAAAGGGTACAACCCTGAAAAAAAAAAAAAAAAAGATTTACAGCCTTGGAAGTCCTATGGGGGGTGCTATGAATTGGAATCTACTTGATGGCAGTGGGGTTGGTTTAGTTTTCATTATGGATCATACCTCAACATAAAACAAAAATCCTCACAACTGGACCAATAAGCAACATTATGTTAAATGGGGAAAAGATTGAAGTTGTCCAGCATATCAGTTTACTTGGATCCACAAACACTCATGGAAGCAGCAGTCAAAATAGCAAATGATGTATTGCACTGGGCAAATCTGCAGAAGACCTCTTGAAAGTGTTAAATAGCAAAGATGTCACTTTGAAGAATAAGGTACACTTAAGGTATTTTCAAGGAGATCTGGTGGTGTAGTGCCTAAGGCATTTGACTGCTAACCAGAAGGCTGGCAGTTCAAACGCACCAGTTACTCCTCAGAAGGAAGGTTGGGCAATCTACGTCCATAGTGATTCTGCCTCAGAAACCCAAGGAAGGGTTGCTATGAGTAGGATCCAATTCGACGGCAGTGCGTAAGGTATTTTCAGTTGCCTAAGGTGCATGAGGAGCTCTGGTAGCATAGTGGCTAAAGCACTTGACTGCTAACCAGAAGGCTGGCGGTTCAAACCCACCAGCCACTCCTCGGAAGGAAGGTTGGGCAATCCTACTTCCGTAGTGATACTGCCTCGGAAACCCAAGGAGGGGTCGCTATGAGTCAGGGCTGACTCGATGGCACACAACAACAACAACAACAAAGGTGCATGTGAAAGTTGGACAATGAATAAGGAAGACCAAAGAATTAATGCCCTTGAATTATGGTGTTGGTAAAGAGTACTGAATACACTGTATTGCTAAAAGAACAAACAAATCTGTCTTGGAGGAAGTACAGTCAGAATATTCCTTGGAAGTCAGCATGGCGAGACTTCTTCCATACTTTGGACATGTTATCAGGAGGTTCCAGTCCCAACAGGAATTATCTTTTCTTTATTTACTCCCAGCTGTGCTCTGGCCTCCAGCTAGCCTCTCCTCAGGATGACAGGACAGTAGACATGTTCTATCGGGCACATCCTGCTCTCTCTGTCTGAAATGCTTTACCCTTTGCTCAAATAAGTTTCAATCTTAGTCAAATTCTTCAGCAAAGTCTTCTCTGAACTCCCAGTTATGTTTACAGAGCATTATGAAACTTAGTTGAAATGTTACATTTATTTGTATAATTATTTGGTCACTGTTTTCCCCATTAGACTATAAGATCCATATATCTCTTTGTAGTTGCCAATAGCCTGTCTTACAGTACTTGGCATAAAGTAGGTATTCAATAAAACTAGTTGAATACATTATTTTAAATACTATGTAGAAAGAAGCCCAGCCCCAAAGACCACATGTATTGTATTTATATGAAATGTACAGAAAGGTAGTGGTTGCCTGGAACTGGAAGTGGGATTCAGGGTTAACTATGAAATGGCATGAGGGATCTTACTGGAGTGATGAAAATGTTCCAAAACTGGATTATAATGAGGTTGCACAACCCAGTAAATTTGCCAAAACCCATTCAATTATATATTTAAGACAGGTAAATTTTATTTATATTTGCTTGCTGAAAGTGAGGATGACTTAAGGCACCTACTGATGAAGGTTGAAGAATACAGTCTGCAGTATGGATTATGTCTCAATATAAAAAAAAACAAAAATCCTCACAACTGGACCAATGAGGAGCATCACAATCAATGGAGAGAACATTGAGGTTGTCAAAGAATTCACATTGCTTGGGTCTACAATCGATGCCAACGGAAGCAGCAGTCAGGACATTAGACAACGTGTAGCATTGGGAAAGTCAACTGCGAAGGAACTGTATCAAGTGCTGAGGAGCAAGGATATCTCCTTGAGGACTAAGGTGCGCCTTACACAAGCCATGATATTTCCAATCGCCTTGTATGCATGTGAGAGCTGGACAATGAATAAGGAAGACCGAAGAAGAGTTGATGCTTTTGAGTTGTGGTGCTGGCGGAGAATGCTGAAAGTACCATGGACAGCTAAAAGAACTAACAGATCTGTCCTGGAGGAAGTGCAGCCAGAATGCTCCTTGGAAGCAAGAATGACCAGACTTCGTCTCACCTATTTCGGTCATGTTGTAAGAAGGGACCATTCCCTGGAGAAGGATGTCATGCTTGGTAGGGTGGAGGGTCCACGAAAGAGGGGGAGGCCTTCAATGAGATGGATTGACACAGTGGCTGCGATGATGGGCTCAAGTATAGCAGGGATTGTGGGGCTGGTGCGGGATCGGGCAGTGTTTCGTTCTGCTGTGCATGGGGTCGCTATGAGTCGGAAATGACGGCACTTAACAACAACAACAACAACAAATTTTATGGCATGTAAACTATTTCAGTACAATTGTTTTAAAACTTTAAAAATATATTAGTTGAAGAAGTGAAGAATACAATTATTATTAGAAATGCCACCTTTATCTCAGGCTAACCATGTATACATGTTTCTAGACTTTGCATTCTGTACCACTTATCCTGTACCACCCTTTATCACTTTAATACCTAGCAGTACATGTCACCCTTCATTAGTATTCTTTCAAATATATCCTGGATTCTTCTTACTCCTTAATTTAAATAATTAGGCTTGGTATCTTGCAGAATTCCAGGTGTTTCTGTATACCTTTGGGTGTTAAACAGAAATAGGTACAAGGAACTCTCCTTGTGGCATATACCAGATGAAATCAGATTTGGGATTTCCAGAGAGCACAAATGCTAGGGGTTATCAAATGTCAATATACATAAGGACGTTTGTAACAGAGCTAGATATTTTATGATTGATCTGGATTTATGCAATTTCAAAAATGAGAACCAATAATTTTAGTCCAAATGTCCCTAGAAACAGGACCCAGTACTTCTCTAATAGTTCTGTGACCCTACTGAACTCTTCTGGGAAGATTTGTCTGCATTTTTGTTTTGGTTCACTTGGAAGTTGAAATCAGAAATAAGGATGTTACAGCAGGGAGATTATTTAGGAGGAAGCAACAGCAAGGGGTGGGGAGAATGTGACAGGGAATTAAAAATGCTAATAAAAGGTAGGTTACCGTGGTGGGCACCCAAGCTCACGGGGCTCAATTCTGGCTGATGAACCAAACAGAGTAAGTCTAAGAACTGTCCTGCTGAGGGCCCAGAGCATTTATCAGCTGCCCCCTGCCCCCTTTGATTGAGGGTTGTCCTGGAGGCATTAACTGCCAGGTTCCTAGGCCAGGGCTGAAGGGACTTCGAGGGCTTTGGAAAAGGCCCAAAGCAGAAAAGGAGAATGTGGGACATGCTTCAAGTGGGACTTCACAGTCTGCCTTGTCTACCCTATAGCTGTGCTGAAATCAAGGGGTGTGACTGGGGGCTGTATCTGTCAAGAGGACAAAGCACATCTTTCAAATGAAACGCCATAGACAACTGGACATCTGATGACATAACACAAGTTCCAGTGAAATTTCATATAAACAGCAGTTTTTTATTAGTGAAACATTTCATTTGCATTAACTGTAGAAATAAGCATGTGAAGAAGCACATGAAATTAACCAATTGTATAAACTACATGAAGAGCATTCTGTTCAGTGTTCTTTCTACTCCAAGAGAGTAACAAGCACTTTACTCCAGTAATGCCTAGAGCATCAAGTATGAGTCATCTTGCAGAACTCATACCTCAATTAAAATTTTTAAAAATTAGCCTCCCTTAAATAAAAACCCCAATATAGGTTAGTTGTGTAGTACTTGTTTGACTTGAGGATTAGTTATTTTTCTAGAACATGAGATAAAGTCTAGTGTGAAAATCCTGGAGCTAAAAGTGACAAAGCCCTTTTCTTGTTCTGTGCCTAACTCCCAATTTTCCCTGAGAGAAAAGTATTAACCTCTCTCTCTCTTAGTTTCTCCCTCCCTAAGTTGAGTATGTAACACTGGATGCTTGTGTTCTGTGACCATGACAATGCTGACAATCAAGAAGCCTTTCAGGGTCTTTCCACAATAATGGCTACAAGAGGGAGCATGAGGAGTAGTTTGTTATTTTCAACCCAAAGCGAAACAGTTACATTCTTAACCAATTTATAATTCCGAGTGAAGTTTATGAGTTTGCCACAGGCTTCTTAAAGGAAAATATGAAATGTGATTTTAAGCCAAGTAACCATTACGAAACACATATGGAAATAAGCAATATGTTTTTGATCAGAGGTAAAAGAAAAAAAAAGCCCTCAGGGGCTTATCACTATCAACTCATGGGTCTCTCTATCACTCTACCCCTCAATTCACCCCGCCCCACCCCTTCCCCACTAGATTCCTATGCAGTATAAAAGTAATCCGAAGACTGAGTTATTTTCCTGGAGGAATTCTGAGCATAAAATGTGTTATGTAACTTAAAAAGATGAAATCAGATGCATTTGAATAATGTATTGACTGAGGCTTTTTACCCTGGATTCCAAGCTCTATTTACTTTGGGGAGTGAAATGAATGGAGGGATACAACATAAAATGGTACATATGTATTCTTAGCACAGAGTTTGGTGAATGACGCATACAGAATAAAGTTAGACCAAGTAGCATTAACAAGTGACACAGAGACATTATAACCACAACAGTGGTCACAAAATTCTGGAGCTACCAGCACCCACCAACAACAAAAAAAATTATAAGTCTTTATATTAAATACTTGCTAGACACATGAAAAACAAAACAGTTTGTCAGGGACCACATGATTTTATAAAGCATAATGGCCAACCATGTCAGCCTGTTCTTTAACCTGCTGGCCAGAATGTTCTCATCACTTGCCAACACTGGTTCCTCTCCCTCTTCTCTACAACAGGTAACAAGCCTGTACAGATGCTGAGGATTTCCTCATGATGTGGGACAGGTCAGGACAGCTCACAATTCCTTCACCAAGCTCACATGATGGTTAGGTTCGTATGAGGGGTGCTCTCTCATCTGCTGTTCCCTGAAACACAGAAAAGATGGGACAAGGAAGTTAGGTGTTCATGTCAGAAACTTCTCTCTGGATGTGAAAACTTACATGGTGGGGGAAGGGGGAGGTGGAAAGAGAAGAACCTGATAAGACAGTGTGTCCCCTGCACTTCTGTCCTCTTTTGGCCTGTCTCTTCTTGTTCTTTATTTAAGATGCAGACCTAACCTCAAGAAGGCCTTCCCTGACCACCTGCAACCTCAACATTAGAGTCTATCCTCTGTGTTGCCAGAACTATAACACTTATCACATTCTACTGAATTTGCCTCCTGAATGCCTCCAATCCTATTAGACAACTGTGTCTGCAAGATGGTAGGTGCCCAATAAGTGCTTGCTTATTGAATACATGAATAGGGTTAGCTATAGCAGCAGTAAAACATTTACAGAAGGGTTTTTCTGGGCTTATGAAAATCTCAGTGGCTGTTTAAAGTCATACTGCAAGAGCTACAGATCGAAATGGCAAAATAATTCATCTCACAGCTAATTCCAGCTAAAGTGACTGGCATGGGTAAGAAACATGATGGAAGGTAGGAAAATCTGAGCAAACATTACTCAGTTGATTTCAAGCTATTTCATTTTCTACTTCACATTCACCTCACACTTAGTTGAGGTGGCTAGGAAAAAAGAAGTATTTGTTGACAGAAAGGGAAGCTGCTGAGAATTTAAGAAAGGCTTTGTTCTGGTCACCTAGTACCACTCTGACAAGAATATACCACAAATGGGATGCCTTGAAGAAACAGGAGTTTATTTTCTTACAGTTTGGAGGCTTTAAGTCCAAGTTCAAAGTACCAGGCTCTAGGGGGGCTGGGTGAAAGCCCATCAACCTTGGCTTTCACCTCTGCCTCCTGCTCCTGGCCCACTGAAGCTGGAGGCTTTTCTTCACTCAGCTGCTGGCTGCTGAGGCTGACAAGCCCAAGGTTGACAAGTAAAAACGTACAGT
Source organism: Orycteropus afer afer (assembly GCF_000298275.1). Classification (NCBI taxonomy): domain Eukaryota; kingdom Metazoa; phylum Chordata; class Mammalia; order Tubulidentata; family Orycteropodidae; genus Orycteropus; species Orycteropus afer. The sequence continues at coordinate 2,759,654 of NW_006921822.1, forward strand.
CCCGATATTACCAAACCACATGGCAGGCCATTAATTCAAGTCTACTGAAAGTCCCCAGGTTGGCAGAGCATGGCAGGCTGCTGAACAGCAACATGGCTACACGCAGGGTTCAAGCACGCCATAGCTAGAGACTATTCCCAAAGCTGTTTCTTATATACTGGAAGCAGACCATGTACCCAAAGCAGCTACTCAGCTGCTCCAATAGATTCCACCATGGAGTTAATTACCAATCTCATCATAGGGGAATACTACATCCAGCTGCCCAGCCAAGTTGACACACAAATTTAACCACCACAGGGTTCTAAAGAAAAGACTCACTGAAGGTCTTGAGGTAGCCTGCTGGTCACATAAGAAGGCCAGCCTAACTGCTTCTCCCATCCATTTGGGGTTGTTCCTATTTCTCCAGAAAAATAATGACTCCCATGCTCCAGGCATTTATTGTGCAATAATGACAATAGTGGGTATCTTCTGATATTGCAGAAATTCTTTTCAGGCATGTCTTTAGTTACCTTGCTTTGTAATCTTGGAGCTATTTTATCATATTTAATAATAATAACTAGTTACTGACACTAGTTACTATTAAACATGATAAAATACTGGTTAAAGTATTCAGCTGCTAACCAGAAGGTTGGCAGTTTGAACCCACCTGCTGCTCCACAAGAGAAACATGAGGCAATATACTTCTATAAAGTTTACAGCCTTGGAAACCATATGGGATTGCTCTGAGTTGGAATTGACGCATTGGCAGTAGGTTTATTAAGCTCTTCGTATATGCTAACACTGGGTTGAGTGCTTTATGTATAGTATAGTACATCATCAGCTCTTCATAAAAAAACTTGTAAGGTAGGCTCTGTTATTACTTCTCATTTTACAGATAAAGAAACTGAGGGTCACACAACTATTAAGTGGCAGACTAGGGATTTTAACACAAGCACTGTGACACCAAAACCCAGCTGCTTAACTGGTGTACTTCCTCCTCTTTCAGGTTATTCTTTCCACAGACATAAAGATTACTCCCAGATAATACATCCAGAGATTTCATTCCCTTCAAGAGACCCCCAAAAACTATATGGGACCACTCTATTACCCTGCCTTCTGTGACATACTTCCTTTGCTTCCTATTTGGTGCAGTAATAGTATACCCAACCAGGAAATTATTATGCCCATCATAAAAACCCAGAATCCTTCCTGAAGAGCCAGTTGACAGCCCTTTGATAAGGAATCTTCCAGTAAAGTTAATGAGCAAGGGTGAAATTCTTTCAGTCACTACTCACCTCATCCATGGATCCCTGTCCTTTGCACGCAAGCCTGGTAAAGATCAAACCAAAGAACACACCCAGTGCCATGATGATGTAGGGTATATTGGTGATGATCAAAGTAGTGTTAATCACAGACTTCAGACGATTTGCAGTCTCATTATCAATGAGAACACTCTAAAGAGGGAAAAAATATTAAGCCCTTGATTATTAAATATTTAGGTATAATGTTTCTTCTGTGTCTTCCCAATCATTAAACATAATTTGGGGCTGTCCTGTTAGCAAACCAGATATACTGAAAATCTATTATGAATTAGAGTAAGCAGATGAGGCATTTATTCATTAACATCTACTCTTTTCTCCTGAAGACAATTTTTTTTTTTTCCTCTCAAAATAGATTGGGGAAATGAAGGGAAAAATCTCAAATTCTGAAAGTTTCTCTTTTGTTTTCTGTCAGACAACTCCAACTCATCTTTCAAAATCCAGCATGGTATAACTTCTTTTCAGAAGTTTTCTCTGGCCACGTCAGGTCTGGTTAAAGACCCCTTCTCCTCCATCGCTGTCCTCACACTCCACATTATAATAGTCTGTTTACCTGTGGGGTTTTCCCCAGCTGTGAGATCTCTGAAGGCAAGGTTGAGGACTTTTATCTCAAGAACCTCAATGCTGGGTCTACCACCCAGGACACAGTGAGTGCTCAATAAAAGTTGGTTGAGTAATCAGGACCAGAGATCTTGACAGAAAATGTTCAGGAAAGTTATGAGGCTAACTAGACTTCCAGAAGGTATTGGTAACTAAAGAAATACACTAGAATAACACTTCCTATACTCCGTGTCACGGGCAAGGTATCTGTAGAGCTCAATCTTATAAAAATTTTGAGCACCAAGAGACATTTGGCCTACTTCAGACTTTAAGAGTCTCTAGGTGACACAAATGGTTAAGCTCTGGACTACTAGCCAAAAGGTTGGCAGTTCAAATCCACCCAGAGGTACCTTGAAAGACAGTCCTGGCAATCTGTTTCCAAAAGGTCCTATGAGTCAGAATCTACTCAAATCAGTATTTCTACTAACTGGCCAAGGCTCCTCTGCCAGAGTTTTCTCCTCCATAAAAAGGGGCATGGGGAGCAGGCAGTCTCCAAGTCCTTCTAGGTCTAACATATTTTATGTTTCTAGGGAAGGGAAAAGTTAAGTTCTTTCTAGAAGGCAGCAAAAGCAAAAAAGAAAAAAAAAATACAAGGTTTCACTCCATCATTTCTAGAAGTCAATCTAGTCTTTATTGAAAAAGACAGCAAAACTTAGGGATTGAGGGAACTTCGAATATTGCCATTACTATGGAGCTCTGGTGGTGCAGAGCCTAAGGCATTTTGACTGCTAACCAGAAAGTTGACAGTTCAAACCCACCAGCCACTCTGCAGAAGGAAGACTGGGCAATCTACTTCTGTAAAGATTTACCGCCTTGGAAACCCAAAGGAGGTCACTATGAGTCGGAATCGACTTGATGGCAGTGAGTTTGAGTTTTTTTATGAACATACACTGACAGAACCGTGTCCTTTTGCCTTTTCAAAAAGCCCCAACTTTCATGCCCTTTCCCATAGACAGTAATAAGGATGACCCAGGTGCAACTATAAATTGTTGTTGTTGTTGTTGTGTGCTGTCGAGTCAGCCCTGACTCATAGCGACCCCTCCTTGGGTTTCCGAAGCAGTATCACTACGGAAGTAGGATTGCCCAACTTTCCTTCCGAGGAGTGGCTGGTGGGTTTGAACCGCCAGCCTTCTGGTTAGCAGTCAAGTGCCTTAGCCACTATGCTACCAGAGCTCCCGCAACTATAAATAGGTCTTATGAATTGACAAATAATGCCTGAATTTTTCCTATGAAATAATTAAAGGCCAGTCTTGGAGTTGTTAATCACAAAACCTTCAAAAGTTTATAAATGTAGCTGTCAGTATAATGGCAAATGGAAAAGAAAAATATAAAATTGTATCTACAGTATGACATCAACTACAAAATATCACATCAGAAAAATACTAAGAGACAACACATGAAGGTGTCAACTGTGTGTGTTTCTAAAGGATAGGCTTCTTAGTAATTTTTTAAAAAAAATTACCAAGAATTCTATAAAGAGTACAAGTTAGTTTTATGGGAAGAAAACATTATATTTCTTAAAATTTTTTATTTTGTTGCTGAGAATATACACAGCAAAACATACACCAATTCAACCATTTCTACATGTAAAATTCAGTTACACTAATTACATTCTGTGTATTATGCAATCATTCTCATCCTCCTTTTCTTAGTTTTTCCTGCCATCCCCCAGTAACATAAACTCAAGTGGCTGTTGTCACTTTGATTCTGTATAAACCCACTGCCACTGAGTTAATTTCAACTCAGCAACCTTATAGGACAGAGCAGAACTGCCTTCATAGGGTTCCCAAGGCTATAAATCTTTACAAGACCAGACTCACATCTTTCTCCCATGGAGTGGCTAGTAGGTTTGAACTGACGACCTTTTTGTCAGCAGAGGAGCACTTTAACCGCTGTGCCATCAGGGCACCCTTGATCCCTGTTCTGGTTACCTAGTGCTGCTCTGACAAGAACATACCACAAATGCGATGGCCTTAACAAACAGGAGTTTATTCTCTCACAGTTTGGAGGCTTTAAGT
>NW_006921822.1:2764074-2775143 GCF_000298275.1 Orycteropus afer afer
TCTTCGAGAGGCCCATTGTCTGCCAACCCTGTATATGATCTTGGATACACTCTCCATTTAGACATACATAATTGTTTAGCTTGTTCACCCATCTAAGGCTGCTTCTTATATACAGGAAGCAGACCACAAACCCAAAGCAGCTACTCAGCTGCTTGTGGTAGATCCCACCATGGAGTCTGATTGCCAGTCTCATCATGGAGAATAACTACTACCAGCTGCCCAGCCACTCAGCCAGGCCCAGCCAAGTTCACACACAAACATAACCACCACAATCCCATATAACAAAAGACCAAAATCAACTGCCATCAACTTGATTCTGACTCATAGCGATCCCTATTGGGTTTCCAAAGCTGTAAAGCTTTATGGAAACAGACTGTCTCATCTTTCCTACATAGAGCAGCTGAGGGATTCAAACCACCAACCTTTGCCTTAACCACTATACCACCAAAGCTCCTTTTTTGATCCCATATAGATAGTTGTTAAAAGAGCTTAATGCTCAAGGCAGACGTTTTTTACTAGTTAAGTTGTTGTTTGGTTTTAAGTAAATTATTTTTTGAAAAGTTGTTACTGGGAAAAATTTCACAACAGGTTGTTGAGTAAAAGAAAGCAAATTAAAAGCAATACATCAGTATGACAGATTTTTGTAAAGAGTGCTTTTAATTTTTCCTTTTTGGATAATCTCAATTACTAAATTTTCTACAAAGAATAATATTTGGGGAGGAGATAAAAAATAGTATAACGTTTTTAAAAATGCTGTTAACAACAGAAGTCTACCAATGGGGAATTTATTTAGGGGGAAGAACCTGCGTTTTTTCCTCCAAACTGAGTGGAAGAAAGGGGGAAAATGAGCTATAGCTTTAGTAGATATGTTACGGGACTGAGAAAAAAATTTACCATAGGTGTCTTAAATAGTGGGGTATTTTGAGCTTTAAGAATATGCTTTTATTTACAAAAGTTTATACTTAACATTTATGTATAAAATTTCTGTGTGTAGCTTGTGAAAGAAGTATCTCTTCAGTGAAACATTTTTTGTTTGAACTAAGACTCTGTTTTCTATAATTCATTATATTTGCCTACCAGAAGCAGAAGCAGCTCTGTTCTAGGATGATGACGAAGGCAATCATATGTCCCTGAAATTAATGGACATGTATCATTTTCTATAATCTTTTATTTAACTGCCTTCCACAAAATATTTATGCCATGTTGCCAATCATTTTAATTTTATTCTCTTTTCCTCCTCCTCAATTAATGAACAATAGTAAACAGTTCTGTAAGCCAGCCCCGGGACCAGCAGGAGGCGGGTATTTGCGTGTGTGGAGCCACCCTGGGCACAGACCACAGTGAGCCAGCCCCAGCATCAGCGGAAGGCCAGTGTTTGTCCCAGAGGCGGGCCAGGTAAGCAAGCAGGGTGGGGGAGACCAGGAAATAAGCAGAGCAGCATATAACAGATAGGGAAGACAAACTTGTCTGTCAGTTTGTCGTACTGTGGTGGCTTGAGTGTTGCTGTGAGGCTGGAGGCTGTGCCACCGGTGTTTAAATGTCAGCAGGGTTACCTATGGTGGACAGGGTTCAGCAGAGCTTCCAGACTAAGACTCGGAAGACAGAAGACACCAGCCACTTGTCAAACAATTGGCCAGTGAAACCTTATGAATAGTGAAACACTGTCTGATATATTACTGGAAAACTTCATGAATAGCCCTGTAACATTGTGTGATATAGTGCCAGAAGATGAGCCCCTTAGGTCGGAAGACACTCAAAATATGACTGGAGAAGAGCTGCTGCCTCAGAGTAGTGCCACCCTTAATAATGTGAACAGAGGACAGCTTTTGGGACCTCTATTCCCTGATGTGGCACATCTCAAGATGAGAAGAAACAGCAGCAAACATCCATTAATAATCAAAACATGGAATGTACAAAGTATGAATCTAGGAAAATTGGAAGTTGTCAGAAATGAAATAGAATGCATGAAGATCGATATCCTAGGCATTAGTGAGCTGAAATGGACTAGCTTTGGCCATTTTGAATCAGACAAACATATGAACTACTATGCCGGGAATGATAAATTGCACTGGAATGGTGCATTCATCATCACAAAGAATGTTTCAAGATCTATCCTGAAGTACAATGCTGTCAGTGATAGGATAATATCCATATGCCTGTGAGGAACATCAGTTAATACTACTGTTATTCAAATTTACACACCAACCACCAAAGCCAAAGATGAGGAAATTGAAGATTTTTACCAACTTCTGCAGTCTGAAATTGAACAAACATGCAATCAAGATGTGTTAATTGTCATTGGTGATTGGAATGCAAAAGTTGGAAACAAAGAAGAATCATTGGTAGTTGGGAAATACGGCCTCAGTGATAGAAATGATGAAGGAGATTGCATCATAGAAATTTGCAAGACCAATGATTTATTCATTGCAAATACCTTTTTTCAACAACACAAATGGTGGCTATACATGTAGACTTCACCAGAAAAAGTACACAGGAATCAGAATGACTACATCTGAGGCAAGAGGTGATGGAGAAGCTCATTATCTTCAGCCAAAACAAGGCCAGAAGCTGACTGTGGAACAGATCATCAACTGCTCATATGCAAGTTCAAGTTGAAGCTGAAGACAATTAAAACAAGTCCACAAGAACCAAAATATGACCTTGATTAGATCCCACCAGAATTTAGAGACTATCTAAAGAACAGATTTGATCCACTGAACACCAGTGACCAAAAACCAGGGGAATTGTGGGATGACATCAAGAACATCATCCATGAAGAAAGCAAGACGTCATTAAAAAGACAGGAAAGGAAGAAAAGACTAAGATGAATGTCAGAAGAGCCTCTGAAACTTGCCCTTGAATGGAGAGTAGCTAAAGCAGATGGAAGAATAAAAAGGATAAAAGAACTGAACAGAAGATTTCAAAGAACAGCTCAAGAAGACAAAGTCAATTATTATAATGAAATGTGCAAAAACCTGGAATTAGAAAACCAAAAGGAAGAACATGCTCAGCACTCCTCAAGCTGAAAGAACTGAAGAAAAAATTTAAGCCTTGAATTGCAATACTGAAAGATTCTACAAGCAATATGTTGAATGATGCAGGAAACATCAAAAGAAGATGGATGGAATACACAGACTCACTATGCCAAAAAAAACTGGTAGATGATCATCCATTTCAGGAGGTTGCACATGATCAAGAACCAATGGTACTGAGGAAGAAGTCGAAACTGCACTGAAGGAATTGGCAAAAAGCAAGGCTCCAGGAAATGACAGACTACCCACTGAGATGTTTCAACAAACAGATGCTGTGCTGGAAGCACTCACTCAGCTATGCCAAGAGATTTGGAAAACGGCTACCTAGCCAACTGACTGAAAGAGATCCATATTTGTACCCATTCCAAAGAAAGGTGATCCCACAGAATGTGAAAATTATTGAACAGTATCATTGATATCACACGCAAGTAAAATCTTACTGAAGATAATTCAAAAACGGTTGCAGCAGTATATTGACAGAGAACTTCCAGAAATGCAAGCTGGATTCAGAAGGGGACGTGGAGTGAGGGATATCATAGCTCATGTCAGATGGATATTGGCTCAAAGCAAAGAATACCAGAAAGATGTTTACTTGTGTTTTATTGACTATGCAAAGTATCCAATTGTGTGGATTGTAACAAATTATGGATAACATTGAAAGAATTGGAATTCCAGAACACTTAACTGTACTCATGAGAAACCTGTACATAGACCAGGAGGCTGTTGTTCAAACAGAACAAGGGGACACCATATGGTTTAAAATCAGGAAGAGAGTGTGTCAGGGTTGTATCCTTTCACCATACTTATTCAATCTGTATGCTGAGCAAATAATCCAAGAAGCTGGACTATATGAAGCAGAACATGGCATCAGGATTGGAGGAAGGCTCATTAACAGCCTGAGATACACAGATGACACAACTTTGCTTGCTGAAAGTGAGGATGATTTGGACCACTTACTGATGAAGATTAAAGACTACAGTCTGCAGAATGGATTACACCTCAAAATAAAGAAAACAAAAATCCTCACAATTGGACCAGTAAGCAGCATCATAATAGATGGTGAAAAGACTGAAGTTGTCAAGGACTTCATATTAGTTGGTTTCACAATCAACATCAACAGAAGCAGCAATCAAGACATCAAAAGACATATTGCACTGGGCAAATCTGTTGCAAAAGACCTCTTTCAGGTGCTGAAGAGCAAAGATATCTTTTTGAAGACTGAGATGTGCCTTACCCAAGCCATGGTATTTTCAGTCACTGCCTATGCATGTGAGTGAAAACTGAAGAAGAGTTGATGCTTTTGAGTTGTGGTTTTGGCAAAAAATGCTGGAAGTACTCTGGGCTGCTAAAAGAACTAACAAATCTTCCCTAGAAGAAGTGTAGCCACAGTGCTCCTTGGAAGCAAGAATGGCCAGAATTCATATCACCTACTTGGGTCATGTTGTTAGAAGGGACCATTCTCTGGAGAAGGATGTCATGCTTGGTAAAGTGGAGGTCAACAAAGGAGGGGAAGACCCTCAATAAGATGGAATGACACAGTGGCTGCAGCAATGAACTGAGGTATAATAAGACTGTGAGGCTGGCACAGGACCAGGCAGTGTTTTGTTCTGTTGTACATAAGGTCACTATGAGTTGGAGACAATTTGACCGCACATAACAAGAAGTAAATTGATGACATTTTACAAACTGGCAAGGTCTTAAAGGAGGAGAAGATTCAAAGAAAGCTTTATCCTGAACATCATTCTGAGTGTTGGCTATTTATCCTGTTTCAACAATATCTAACAATGTTTCATTTTACCTTTGCATTTTGTTTCTTATCTAAGCAGCTTCCCAAAAGGGAACTTCTCATAAACAACAGTCTTGAGAAGGGAAATTATTCTCTCTTTTCTTTAAATTAAATCTTCGACACAGGCAGGTTCATGTACATATTTTAACAAAAATTATCTGAGAGCAAACAGGTTTTTAAAAACCATCTTTTCCCTTTTCTCAACTCTTAAATTACACAGCTCTACGGTAGTAGACAGGAGCTCTGGCAGCATAGTGCTTATGGCATTTGACTGCTAACCAGAAGGCTGGCGATTCAAACTCACCAGCCACTCCTCGGAAGGAAGCCTAGGCAATCTACTTCCATAGAGATACCGCTTCGGAAACCCAAGGAGGGGTCACTATGAGTCGAATTGACTTCACAGCAGTGAGTGAGAATAAATGATGGTAGTAGATATAATGGATGTTTCCCAAGGTTTGGTGCTAAAACATACCTGTGTCCCCTCCCAGGACTTACCTCATTGAGATACATCACTGGGAAAACCAGCGTTCTAATGTTTCCAGTCTCACTATAAAGATAAAGGATGAGATCTTTTACAGCCATTATCATACTACATGAGTGGCACACTTTGAAGAGACAGGTTTATATGAACATCCCAGCACACTTATTTCATTGAATTACTGATAGTTTACTACTGGCTTCTTAGTTATCTTTGCAAACACATATACAATTAGAAGTTAGATTCTAATATTCGATCAGTCTAGCAATTCCAAGTCAAGCACATTTATGGCAAGTATAATGATCAAAACACAAGATGCTGAAAGCAAATTCATCAAAATGATTACTATTCTAACAGTCACCACCAGGATACACACTGCAGAACAATGCTGCCATCCCTCACAGTGGTTTGTAACTAGGCCACTGTTTTCAGAATCAAGCACTTATGATGTGTTGGCTCTGTGCTGGGTGTTTTGTGGCCATTATCTCATTTAATCCTCACAACAGTCCCCTGCATTAGGTATTTTTATTCCAGGTTTACAGATGAAGAAATTATGGCTCAGAGAAGCTGTGCAATTTTCCCAGGGTCACAAGAGTAAGTTGTGGAGTCAGGATGGATTGAAACTTCCTTTTGATTTCAAGGCCCAGCTCTTAGCTATTAAATTATACTACATCAGAAATACATACATGAGTGACAAAATTCATTCTTGGAAACCATATATGCTTCTTAGAAAGATTCATGATATATGCAGTTAAAGCTGGCACTTTCGATAGGTGAACCAATCAAATTTTATTTTCATATATATGTAGAGAGAGAGTATGTGTGTTTGTCTCTGGGTGGTGCACAGATTTGGGTTCAGCTGCTAATTAAAAAGTTGGCATTCAAAACCACCCAGTGGTACCATCAAAGAAAGGCCTCGCGATCTACTTCCAAAAGACTGCAAGCAAGAAAACACTATGGAGCTTAGTGCTTCTCTGAACATGACCCCCATAAGTCGAAATAGATGGTAATGGGTTTGGAGATATATATAAATATACAGATGTATGTATGTGTATAGGAGCTCTGGTGGTATAGTGCCTAAGGCATTTGACTGCTAACCAGAAGGTTGGCGGTTCAAACCCACCAGCCACTCCTCGGAAGGAAGGTTGGGCAATCTACTTCTGTAGTGATACACTGCCTCAGAAACCCAAGGAGGGGTCGCTATGATCGACTCCATGGCAGTGGTTGCATTTGCGTTGTATTAGCATGTGTAAAGTGCTTAAAACAGCGCCTGATCCATAGAAAGCACTCTGTAAGTGTTACAGTAAATAAAATAAGTAAATTTCAAGACCAAGGCACCCTATGAAAATAAAGAAGTCAGGGGTCAGCAGAATTAGAAGAGGTGGGCTGTACTCTTCTTGACATAGACCCCACCAGAAAGTCAATGTAGCAAAACTATCCTCTGTCTCAGTTAGAAGTAAACAATACTTACCCAAAGTCATCTAATTTCCTGACATAAACATTGATTTGAAACCTCTTGGCTGCTCTTAGGATAATACCAGTCAACTGCAAATCAGAGAAGTATAAAGAAAACATTAGGACTTATTAAAAACCATAAACAAAAATTTTCAATAGACCCTCATTACAGTGTGGTTCTGATAAACAGTGGCTACTACCATGATTTTTGTTTGTTTGTTTGCTTCCCCCATACACTCCTGCCCCTGATGAACAGAGTAGGATAAGGGAGAACTGGTCCCAGAACAGTAAGAGAACTGTTCATTATCTTGGTTGCCTGAAACTTTCACGGGCACACATTTGAGTCCTTGGAGATGGTGGTAGAATGCAGATTCTGATTCAGTAGGTCTGGGGTGGAGCCTGAGGTATCTCTAAAAAGATAAGATCCTAGGATGCTAATAGTTTGGCTCATGAAAACTGACCAAGTGGTGGCTAAGAGGGGAAAGAGAAAACCACGCCTAATTTTATTCATAAAAGGATAAGATCATTGGTTTCTCAGATATAAGTGAAATGAGTATAGCTATAAGTGAAGTAGGAGCTCTGGTGGAGTAGTGCCTAAGGCATTTGATTGCTAACAGAAGGCTGGCATTTCAAACCCACCGGCCACTCCTCAGAAGGAAGACTTGGCGATCTACTTCTATAGAGATACCGCCTTGGAAACCCAAAGAGGGGTTGCTATGAGTTGAATCGACTCAACAGCAGTGAATTTTTTTTTTTTAATAAGTGAAATGTCCATAAAATTCTGTGCAAAAAGAATATTCTTGCTTTTCTTTGTTCTATGGGGTTTAACATCCCAAGCATGAAGGTTATCTGGCTTCAATTAGGTTCCTATAGTGAGAAGCTCTTACATGATGAAATGATATTCTATTTTTTTAGAATGGTTTTAATTTTTCTCCTCTTTTATTACAGGATTAAAGTATATTTATACCCCATGTTTTTTAACTCATAGCTTTTTAACTCATAGTTGGATTTCCAACGTGGTAAATCATTACAGAAATGGATTGCCCAGTCTTCCTTCTGTGGAGTGGCTAGTGGGTTTGAACTGCCCACCTTCTGTTTAGCAGTCATATGCCTTAGGCACTACATTGCCACAGTTCCTTTCTTTTAAATTAATAGTCTCACATAATAAACTCGCAGAAGTACCTACTGAATATGGTTTGACAAAAAGTGACTGGAGCTAACATGTATATTTAAATTACAACCAAAATATTTCTGACAGTGAGTAAACATAGGGATTTCTTCAATCTTGCTGATTTGTGCCCCAATGGGAGAAATGAATAAGTGTTCAGGTCCAATGCTAGTGAGAGAAGATTTTCCAGGTAACATGGGTCCAATTTCAGTTGTCTCCAATGACTGAACTTTCACTATTGCTTTTTTGTTAAAGTAGGTTCATTGGTACTTCTGTATATCAGATGCACGGAATTCAGCCTTCTAATTACAGGACTGTGAGACTATACATTACATTGCACTAAGCTGAATTTTCCCCATGAAACGCAACACAATGCAACGCACTGCAATTGAGTCAGATCCGACTCATAGTGACCTCTCTGTGGGTTTCTGAGGCGATATCACTATAGAAGTAGATTGTCCAACCTTCCTTCTGAGGAGTGGCTGGGGGGTTTGAACCACCAGCCTTCTAGTTAGCAGTCAAATGCTTTAGGCACTACGCCACCAGAGCTCCCTTCCCCATGAAAGAACGCAATATATGTCTTAGGAGTGCTTAGAACTAACTCACTGTACACTGTATAGACAGAGTAACACGTGCTATGTCACCAGGAAGCAGTGTATACTCACAGGATTAATGTCCACAAATGTCTCATGATATTCCTCATTTGGATGCATGCCAACTATGGCAGAAAGAAACTTTTCATCTGCTTGGTAGAAGTGTGGGAAAGACATAATAATGGGTGCACCTGCATTTTATGGAAAGCAATGAAAAAATAAGTATAAAATTCCTGATCACCAACCTGGTCACCAAGGGAAAAAAACAGCTATACACAGTTAAATATAGAATGAGAGCTAAAATTCTAAAATTCCATATCCTAGGTCAAGATTTATACTTTATTTTCTGAAATCTCATTTACTCCAAATTATTTTACTCCACACATATATCAAATTCTTTATTCTTCAACATTTACTGAACCTATAAAGTGTCAAGAACTGTACATATACTATTTTAATTAACATTCCCAGCAGCCCTATGAGGTTAGAATTATTATATTCATTTTATATTTGAGAAAACTGAGGCTTAGAAAAGTTACAGAATTTACCTAGGGACATCCAGCTACTATGATGGAGGCAGAGTAGAATTCTAACTGAATGGAGGTTGTCTCACCTCAAACACTTGTTTTAACTACAGTGGTTTACCAATCAATGGATGTCTTTTTTTTTTTTTTTTTTGCTTGCTTTTGTTTTTAAATTTTTATTGTTTTACCAAAGATAAACCCTGTTCTCCTGAATATGTTGATACAAAAAAAATTTTTTAAATATATTTTTTTGAAATATAATTTATGTACAGTGAAATAAACAAAACTGAAGTGACATGGGTCAATGCATATTTTTTTTTGCAGTGTTCCCACTCCTTCCTTCCCACCCCTCATAACCAACAAAGAAAGTTTCCTTCCATATTAAACCTTTCCTTGACTTTTTACAATAATGAACTAATACTGTATTTGTCCCTCTGTGATTGACTTATTTCACTCAGCATAATGTCCTCCAAGTTCATCCACATTATGTGGTGTTTTGCAAATTCTACATTATTCTTTAGTGTTGCACAGTACTGCGTTGTGTGTATGTACCATAGTTTGGTTATCCATTCTTCTGTTGATGGGCACCTAGGTTGTTTTCATCTTTTTGCTATTGTAAACAGTGCTGCAATGAACATGGGTGTGCATATATCTGTTCTTGTCTTGGCTCTTACTTCTTTAGGATATATACTAGTAATAGGATGGCTGGTCAAATTGTATTTCTAATTCCAACTTTTTAAGGAATCGCTATACTGCTTTCCACAGTGGTTGTATCATTTGACAGTCCCACCAGCAGTGTATGAGAGTCCCAATCTCTCCACATCCTTGCCAACATTTGTTATTTTCTGCCTTGTTTAACTTTGCCATTAGTGCCAGGGTAAGATGATATCTTGTTGTTTTGATTTTAATCTCTCTAATGGCTAATGATCATGAGCATTTCTTCATGTATTTGTTGGCCACCTGAATATCCTCTTGGGTGAAGTATCTATTCATGTATTCTGCCCATTTTTCAATACAATTCAAAGATTGTATTCTTTTTGTTGTTGAGGTGTTGGAGTTTTCTATAAATTTTAGAGGTGAGTCTCTTGTCAGATATATCATTGCTGAATATTTTTTCCCAATCTATAGATTCTCTTTTTTACTCTTGGAGAAGTCTTTTGAAGCACATAAAAATTTAATTTTCAGAAGGGCCCATTCATCTAGTTTATCTTCTGCTGTTTGTGCATTTTGGGTTATGCTTAACAGTCTATTTGTGCCATAAGTTAGGGCCAATAAATTTGCCCCTGTTTTTTCCTTGAGGAACTATTTTATAGTTTTAGGTTTCACGTTTAAGTCTTCGATCCATCTGGAGTTACTTTTCATGTATTGTGTGAGGTACGCATCTTGTTTCATTTTTCTGCAAATGGATATCCAGTTTTGCCAGCACCATTTGTTAAAGAGACCGTCTCTTGCCCCATTTAATGGATTTCAGCCCTTTGTCAAAGATCAACTGACCAGAGGTCAATGGATCTATTTCTCAGTTCTCAAATCTGTTCCACTGGTCTATGTGTCCGTCATTGTACCAGCACCAGGCTATTTTGACTACTGTGGCTGTAAAGTAGGTTTTGAGATCTGGGAGTGTGAGACCTCCTACTTTATTCTTCTTCAACAGTGTTTTGCTTATGTGAGCTCTCTTTCCTATCCATATAAAATTAGTGATTGTTTTTTCTTATCCTTAAAGAATGCTGATGGGATCTGGATTGAGATTGTATCGAATGTATAGATGGCTTTGGGTAGTATTGACATTTTCACAGTGTTCAATCTTCCTATCCAAGAGCATGATACATTCTTCCATTTATGTAGATCTCTTATGGTTTCTTGGAATAGCGATTTGTAGTTTTCTTTGTGCAGGTCTTTTGTGTCCATGTTGTTGCTGTTGTTAAGTGCCGTCGAGTCATTTCCGACTCATAGTGACCCCATGCACAGCAGAACGAAACACTGCCCGATCCTGTGCCAGCCCCACAATCCCTGCTATACTTGATCCCATCATCGCA
>NW_006921822.1:2776612-2783365 GCF_000298275.1 Orycteropus afer afer
CAAATCTATTCTTTAGATGATCTCTAAATTCAGGAGGGATATATTCAAGATCATACTTTGGCTCTCTTGGACTTGTTTTCATTGTCTTTAACTTCAAATTGAATTTGCCTATGAGCAGTTGATGGTCTGTTCCACAATCAGCTCCTGGCCTGGTTTTGGCTGAAGATATTGAGCTTTTCCACCTTTGTTTTATTTATGTGATGGATGATGTTGATTGTTTTTCTAATGTTGAACCATCCTTGCATACCTGATATGGACCGACCCCACTTGGTCATAATGTATTTCTTTGTTGTTGTTGAAGATTTTTGCATCTATATTCATGAGGAATATTGGTCTGTAGTTTTCCTTTCGAGAGGTGTCTTTGCCTGGTTTTCATATCAAGGTTATGCTTACTTCATAAAATGAATTGGGAAGGATTCCACCCTTTTCTATGTTCTGGAATATTTTAAGTAAGATTTGTGTCACTTCTGCTCTGAACGTTCGGTAGAATTTGCCAGTGAAACCATCTGGGACAGGGCTTTTTTTTTTTTTTTTGCTGGTAGTTTTTTTATGACCTGTTCAATTTCTTCTTTTGTTATGGGTCTGTTTAAATTTTCCACCTCAGCCTCTGTTAGTTTAGGTAAGTAGTATGTTTCTGGAAATCTGTCTGTTTCTTCAAGATTTTTGAATTTGTTGGAGTTTAGTTTTGCATAGTATCCTGATATTATCCCTTTTATTTCAGTTGGTTCTGTTGTGGTGTTGTCAATTCATTTCTTATTCCTGTTATTTGTAGTCTCTTCCTCTCTCCCTTTGTTAAATTTGCCAGTGGTTTGTCAATTTTATTAATCTTTTCAAAAAACCAACTTCTAGTCTTATTGATTTTTTTTGTGTTGTTTTTCTATTTTCTGTTTCATTTATTTCTGCTTGAAACTTTATTATTTCTTTTCTTCTGGTGACTGTAGGCTTTTTTGTTGTTGCTTTTTTTTTTTTAATAATTGTTGTAGATGTTGGGTTAAGGTATTGATATTGGTTCTTTCTTCTTTTTTTGATATGTGCATTTATTGCTATATATTGGCCTCTGATCACTGCTTTTGCTGTGTCCCAAAGATTTTGGTATGTTATGTTTTCATTCTCGTTTGACTCAAATAATTTTTTAATTCTTCTATTATCCAGTCATTTTCAAGGAAGGTGTTATTCAGTTTCATGTGTTTGCTCTTTTTCCATTTATCTTCCTATTGTTGATTTCTAATTTTACAGCATTGTGATCTGAGAAAATGCTTTGCAGTATTTCAGTGTTTTTAAATTTATTGAGCCTTGCTTTGTGGCCTAACACTTGCTCCATCTTGGAGAATGTTTCATGTGCACTGGAGAAGAAGGTATATTGTGCTGTTGTTGGGTGAAGTGCTCTTTAGATGTCTATAAGGTCAAGTTGGTGGACTGTATTGTTTCGTTCTTCTGTGTCTTTGTTGAGTTTCTTTCCAGTTGTACTATCTGTGATTGAAAGTGATGTATTAAAGGCTCCTACTGTGTTAGACTGGGTTCTCTAGAGAAACAAAAACCAGTAAAGCATATATATATATATATATATATATATATATATATATATATATATATATATCTTAGGAAAATGGCTCACACACTTATAGACACTGGCAAGTCCAAAGTTCTGGGATCAAACATCAAGCTGGAGGCTTTTCCACGTCAAGCTGGAGGCTTTTCCTGGCTCTTGCAACCACAGGGGCTGAGGAGCTCAAGGCTGGCAGTCAGTATACCGGCTGCTGACTCCAACGAATGAAGAATCCAAGATCTCCAGGCCAAATGGTGGACTGTTCACTCATAGACAGTTGTAGGCAGCACAACAGAATCCTGATTCACAGAAGATTGTCCCTTTTCCCAGGATGTCCTTGGATATACTGGAATCAGGCCACACCCCTAGGGAAACTCCCTTTCAACAGACTGGCTGCTCAAAACACAGTCATCTGATCCCATCATGGGAACAACCACAGCACAACAGCTCAAACCACACAGAATTGTGGTCCAGCCAAGTTGACACACAGCTCCAACTATCACACCTTCTATGAAAATCAAAACCATCAAAACTTCTTCCAATCCTGATACCACGTTCTTCTACTAGTTGGTGTCTAATCCACTTCTATATACTTCCTTTCAAAGCTCAGGCCTCCAGGATTATCTTCTGTGCTCTGTCAATTGTCTTCTCTTTTCTTTGTTGAAGAGGGTCTGTGTAGCTTGCTGCCTATTCCACCATCTTACCGTTATACAAAAAAAATCTTAAGACTTTGTCAATTCATGTTATAACCCAGCCTGGGATGAGATTAAAGTCTGCCTACATAAAGCTGCTGGTTTTGATTTTGGTTCTTTTTTCTATTTAAGAGCCAAATAAGAAAACAAGTTATTAAAGGAAACCTATCCAAGATCTCCACCATCCATCTGTCAGTTTGTTGTACTGTAGTGGCCTGTGTATTACTATGCTGCTGGAAGCTATGGCACCATTATTTGAAATAAAAGTAGGGCCACCCATGATGAACAGGTTTCAGTGGAGCTTTCATACTAAGACAGACTAGGAAAAAAGGCTTGTCAATCTACTTCCAAAAAAATTAGCTAATGAAAACCTAATGGATTACAGCAGAACACTGTCCAACTCACTTCTTTCTGACATGTCATCACGAAGGATCCATCACTAGTGGTGGACACAACACACAACTCAACCATTGCCATGGAGTTGGATCTGACTCATAGCGACCCCTCGTTGGATTTCTGAGGCGGTATCACTATGGAAGTAGATTGCCCAACATTCCTCCTGAGGAGTGGCTGGTGGGTTGGAACAGCCAGCCTTCTGGTTAGCAGTCAAATGCCTTAGGGACTATGCCACCAGAGTTCCTAAGTTTAATGAAGCACAAGGTCAATGAGGATGAGACAGACCCTCAGTGAGATGGATTGGCACAAAAGCCACAGTGATGGACTAGAACATACTGGCAATTTTGAGGATGACACAGGATTGGGCAATATTTCATTCTGTTGTACAAGTCAATGTCAACTGGATTGCAACTATCTATTGAAGAGGAGAGAGGAACACAATAATTGCTGCCAGCGAAATAATGTTTTTGGAGAAATGAGCTAATTGGCCAGTAACAATGAAATCCACTTACATATCCACTACTCCATGGGTCAAGATATATATAATCTCTCACATCCATAAATGTTTTGCTCTTTTCTGCTAAACAGTTCCACAAAGCCATATCTTTTTTTGTAGCCTATATATATATCTATATCTATATGTAAAAAATCCACTATCATTTAGTCAGTTTGAACTCACAGCAACCCTTTTAGGGCAGAGTACAACTGCTTCCTAGGGTTTCCAAGACTGTTAGTCTACAGAAGCAGACTGCCTCCTCTTTCTCCTGTGGAGTGGCTGGAGGGTTTGAACAACCGACCTTTTTCTTTAGCAGTCCAGTGCTTTAACCATTCCACCACCATAGCTCCTTTTGTTGTAGTCTATGTTGTTGTTGTTGTCATGTGTCATTGAGTCAGACCCGACTCATAGCAACCCCTCCTAGAGTTTCCAAAATGGTATCACTATGGAAGTAGATTGCCCAACCTTCCTTCTGAGGAGTGGCTGGTGGATTTGAACCTCCAGCCTTCTGGTTAGCAGTCAAGTGCCTTAGGACTACGCTATCAGAGCTCCTTTTGTAGCCTATAGTGAACTTTAAAATGTATTTTTAAAAAAATCAAGTGAGCACTTAATAAGGGCAGACATTGTCCTGAATGTCTGCTATATAGTATCTCTAACCCTCATACAACCTTTAAGAAAGTTCCAGTTACCTCCATTTATAGTGAGAACACTGACGTTCAGAATCCTTAACAAAGTTGGCCAGTTTGTTAACAAATAGACTCAAACTCAGATCTGCCTGACTCTACAACACTCACTCATCTCAATATGCAAAATGTTTCCTTGGAAATTCAGAAAAATCAAGGATAATCCTGGAGAGTTTAACATTTCAGTCTAAATTTGGGAATATGAGGAAAAGATTGTAGCAAAAGTTTTAAGTCTTCTAAAGTAGACTATATTAATTCTGACATCAACTTCTTGAGGGAGCAGAATGTTAACAAACCAGGAAGAAAACTAAATCTACATCGGTGCCGTGAATCCATCCTGAGTGAGAAGGGAAACTTTCAGGACCATTCACCCTGTAAAGCAACAGGAGAGATCAAAACCAAGAACTTGTTCTCATTGGCCCTTGTTTTTTATCTCTATTAAAACTTTTCAACTACTGTTCAGAAAGAAATAGAACATGGCATTCCATAAACAAAAATCATTACAAAAATGCCAATCAACAATTCTTGAGGAGGCCATGCTACAAAACATTATTCTTGAAAGGTCAGAATCTTTCTTTCTAATTGAGCTGATAAGATACTCTTTGCTTTCCAATCCTGCATTCTAAATCAAAAAACAAACCCACTGCCACTGAATTGATTCCAATTCAGAGACCCTTTAGGACAGACCAGAACTGCCCTATAGGGTTTTCAAGGCTGTAAATCTTTATGGAAGCAGACTGCCTCATCTTTCTCCCATGGAGTCTGCATGCTAGATACCCATAATCCTGCCCCTTCTTTCGAGTTCTTACCATTCTTGCAGATGCTGACGTTTAAGACTCCCGAGCCCAAGCAGTTTCCTTCAGGTATACAGAAGCCAGCATTTTCTGAGGTATTGGCTAATATTTCTGCAGGTACCTTATATCGAAAGGCAGGCAGTCCCTTTACGCTCTCAAAGCCACTGAAAGTTATATACACTGACCTGTTAGGAAGTAAGAATAAAAAGTCAATGTGGGCTCTGGTCAGCATACTCTGCCCCAAACCAGTGAGTTAGCAATAGTTCTAAAACATTGCTAAAAGCTTACAGTATAAGTAGAAAATGAAGACACAAAAGATTGTTTGAAAGAAGCCCAGCCAACACAAAGTGTTATAGATATGCAGTACTGTTTGCCATTTTAAAAGTTATGTAAAGAGTGTACCATTTTCTACATTCAGGATTATATTTTTGAGACTTATTACATTAACATACATAGTTCTAATTCTTTTATTTAAAATCCTATATGGTATTCTATCCTATGAATATGTTGTTGTTTGCTGTCAAACTGGCTCTGATTCATGGTGACCTTATTTATGTACAACAGAATGAAACACTGCCTGGTCCTGTGCCACCTTCACAATCCTCGGTATGTTTGAGCTCATTATTGCCCAAGAATATACCACAATCTATCATTCTCCTTTCTGTAGGCATTTAGATTGTTTTAAATTTTTCATTACTACAAATAATGTTGCAATGAACATTTCTGTATCTGTCTCCTTGCATATACATATAAGAGTTCTTCAGGCCAGGGAACTTACCTAGGAGACTACTGCAGAGTCATTTTGTTTGTATCTCGTTGGCTTTACTAAGTACTTTCATATGGCTTTCCAAAGTGACTGGACCAACTTAAACTCCCATTACATAAAGATACATTTCCTCTGTGTCAAGTATTTTTACAAGCCTCCTACTGCCCCCATTCTAGGTTCCCTTGTTTCACTCAACTGCATTTTCTCATTGACTTTTTTTTTCTTCCTTTAGTCCTTCCACATATACTTAATTGAATAGGTAGGCTAGTTAGAAGGTGGCTGTGATATTCTCCATGAGAGACAGAAAGGATCTAAACCATGGCACAGATAGTCAGGATGGAGAAATGAGATGAATTCAAGAGTTATTTCTTGGGAGGAATCCGTATTACTTGGTGACTTATTATACGTAAGAGAGGAGGGAGAATTTATATTGTTACCAATGTTTCTGGCTTGGGTGATTGGTTAGGTGATGCAATTACATGAGACAGGAAACACTGGAAGAACAGCAATTTGGAGAAATGTGAGAATGAATCAACAATGTCAAATGCCACCAGGTCACTTCTGACTTTGAAGAGACATTTCATAGAAAGCCAAAGATAATACTGACTACAAGGAGGCAGCCTTGCACAACTGGGTGGAACAGGAGATGGAGGCCAAGTGAATCAACACTTGTTCAACCAGTTTCAGGTGAAGGGCAGTAGAAGGAGAAGTGGCAGGATGGAGAGGGCGAAATCAGGGTTACCAGAAGGATAGCTTTCTTACACAGGGGAGACTTAATCATGTTCATTTGTAGAGAAGGAGTAGGCAGGAGAAAAGAAGAGATTACAAGCTAGACCAAACAGTCAACATTTACCCAAAAGCAAAGATGAGAAGACAAAGAGGGGAAGGGAAGCTAGATACTGGAAACAATGGAAATAATGATAAGGGTGACACAATGTGAAAAGTGTAATCAATGTCATAGAATAATTTGTGTAAAAATTGTTAAATGGAAACCTAATTTGCTGTGCAAATTTTTACCTAAAACATAAATATTAAAAAGAGAGAGAGATTACAGGGCAAGTAAGAGTAAATTTATTTGGTCAATGCAAAGGTTCTAGCTAAACATATACATTTTGAAATAAGGACAGCACAATAGTATAATTTCTTTTTCTTCTACATAGAAATTACCTGTTCACTGGAAGACAGCCATGTTAAATTTTATGCTTGACAAAAGGTATCATAATAAATAATACCCATTGCTGTCAAGTTGCTTCTGACTCATTTGTTGTTGTTGTTGTGTGCCATTGAGTCAGACCTGACTCATAGCGACCCCTCCTTGGGTTTCCGAGGCAGTATCACTACGGAAGTAGATTGCCCCATCTTCCTTCTTATATAGAGAGA
>NW_006921822.1:2783465-2790594 GCF_000298275.1 Orycteropus afer afer
GCCAGCCTTCTGGTTAGCAGTCAAGTGCCTTAGCCACTATGCTACCAGAGCTCCTTCTGACTCATAGCGAACACTAAATATTGCTTACTGTGTGACAAGCCCTGTACTGAGTTTTAAAGAAACTTATTTGTTTTAACAACAGCTCCTAAGGCAGGTAACTATTTCTATCCCTATTTTACAGGTAAAGACAGCAAGGCACAGGGTGGTTAAATAACTTGCCCAAGGTCACAGAGCTCTAAGTGGTGAGATGTAAACCAACACAGTCAGGCTCCAGACAGGGTCTATGCTGTGGACGACTACACGACATTAACTGTCTTCAATATACCATCAGCATTTATCTTATTCAGCATAAGTATTAACGCTTAGGTGTAGCTATACACTTTTGATGGCCCTGTAGTCAAACATAGAAGCCCTGGTGATACAGTGGTTAAGCACTCATCTGCCAACCAAAAGGTTGGGGGTTCAAACCACCAGTTGCTCCATGGGAGAAAGATGTGGCAGTCTGCGTCCATAAAGATTTACAGCCTTGGAAACTCTGTAGGATGGTTTTATACTGGTCTGTAGGAGGACTGCTATGAATTGGAACTGACTCTACTGCAATGGCTTTTTGGCAGTCAGATAACTTATTTGTAACATTCTTACCTGCAAAAATCAGATGGAAAGACATAAAGGGTTTCATCTTTGGTTATTAATGGATGAAAAGAATCACCATCTGTTCCATTAATCATATTGCACTTCTCTGTTCTCCACCAGTCAAGTGACCTACAATGAATAAACACAATAAAGGATAAAAGATGATCAAATTTGCTTTTAGAGATTCTTAAATAGTCAAGACTTTTCAAGACTTAACTGGAAGCTGGCTACCCACTGTATCTTATTCATATGCAGATAAAAGAGTGGTGTTGGTTGGGGAGGAATCAAAAGAAAGAGAAAGTAAGCTCCCAATGGATGCCCAAATGAATCTTGATAGAGGCAAGAGCCAAAGATTCCTTTTTCCTTCCTCCAAAAAAATGTAGCCTATTCAGAAGGTTAAGGAGTCCCTGGGTGATGCAAATGGTTAAGTGCTCAACTACTAGTCAAACCCACCAACAGGACCCTTGGAAGACAAGAAGCCTGGAGATCGGCTTTTGAAAGGTCTTGAAAACCCTTTTGAGTAGTTCTACTGTGCACATAGGAGCTCTGGTAGTGTAGTGCCTAAGGCACTTGACCGCTAACCAAAAGGCTGGTGGTTCAAACCCACCAGGCACTCCTTGGAAAGAAGGTTGGGCAATCTACTTCCGTAGTGATACCGCCTTGGAAACCCAAAGAGGGGTCGCTATAAGTCAGGTCTGACTTGGTGGCACATAACAACACAACAACAACTATGCACATGCGGGGTCACCGTGAGTCCGAAATGACCCAACAGCAATTAACAAACCTTCACACAGAGGATTAGGAATACAAATCTACTTAAGCAGTGATCTCATTTATCATTAATAATAGCCTTGCTCATGGCCAACCCACAGACAGATCAACTGTGGATAAAACTGCCTCTTTAATAATATTCTTGATACAGTATTAACTCTGCCTTCCCTAGGAACAGTTATCTGTTCTAAATAGAGGACTTCTCTTGAATCACAAGAAAGCACAATATTAAACTGATTCCATACTAAAGGCACAGTTGAAATAGTGGTTTTTTTTAAATTAAAAATTTAAGGCTGACATACATGTTCCTTTTTTTACTTTGAAGTAATGTCAAACTTATAGAAAAGCTGCAAGAATAATACAAAGAACCCTTATGTATCCTTTATCCACATTAACTAATTATTAAAGAAAGGGACAGGTAATAAATAGTAATTTTCCCAACTTCTGGTCAAAATGGCACTCTACGTTCATGAACTGAGATCTTCTCCCAAATAAAAACACAGGGTAGTGGCTGATAAAGCATAAAAAAGAGAATATTTAAAAGATCTATGTCATAACTCAAATACAAATAAACATCTCCCTAGAAAATGAAAAAAGATCTTGAATGCAAAATGCTGAGTAGGCTAAAGCTACTGGCTCACTGGGCGGCAGATCTACAAGAAAGAAGAAAAAACTGGAAGTTCAGTTCCTGGGCGTAACAGGGATTAAAGGCGGTCCACCAAGGCTTGAAATAAGGGATTGGGAGGCAGGAATATCCTGTTCATCAAGAGAGGTCAAAGAAAGCAGCTTTTACCTGCTGTCTGGAGTTAAATGTGTACAAAGCTAAGTGAATCAGAAAGCAGGAAGACATAGACACAGCCTCATAGCCAGAACCTGCACCAGGCTGCCTTCTCTCTGGCTTTGTCTGATTTCCTCAACATAATTGTGGGATAGGAGGCCACTGATGTATAATGACTCTGGACTGAAGACTCTAGGGTGCGCTATATGGAAGCAACTCTAAAACTGCTACACAGAGAGGTGAGAGGATGGACAGACAGACTGGCATAAATAGAAACAAAGTGACTTCCCAACGAAAATAATTCTGCAAAGCAACATTTTGTTTTTCCAAAT
Source organism: Orycteropus afer afer (assembly GCF_000298275.1). NCBI lineage: Eukaryota > Metazoa > Chordata > Mammalia > Tubulidentata > Orycteropodidae > Orycteropus > Orycteropus afer. Next base: position 2,785,980 of record NW_006921822.1, read on the forward strand.
GAAGCAAACATACTAAGAGACAGACAAAATCAACAATGAAAAGGTGAATTCACTTTAGAAGAAATGGAAACAGAGGGCAATTTGACTAATAATTTAAATAAATGTATAGTTTAGTATCCTCAAAAAGACTAATCAAAGAATAATAGCCTTAAAAATTATGATAAATTATGAGGGAAAAAAAAAAACAGGAAAGAATGAAGCAAGAGTAGAGAGATACAAAATAGAAAAATTAGAAATCCTGGAAATAAAAGTAGAGTTTCTGAAAATAGAGATATAACTCTAGACTACACACAGTTGAAGAGAAAACTGGTGAACTGGAAGACAGTTCTAAGGTATTTACACAAATATTACCTCAGAAAGGCAAAAATTTAAAAACTAAAGAATCAGGAGATACAGAGAATAGATTGAGAAGCTACGATAAATGTTTAATAGAGTTATAGAAGGGGAAAATAAGTAGGGAAAATAGTAGAGAAGCAGTAATTGAAGAGCTAATAGTGAAAACTTTCCTGAAATTTAAGAAAGACAAAAGGCTTTGGATTGAAAATATACCCCAAGAGAGAAGCAGAATAAACAAAAATAAATTCAAGCCTGGATACATTGTAGTAAAACTGCATAAGATCAACTTGACAAAGATAAAAGCCAAATGTCAATGGTGGAATATGTTCATAGTTTTGAACTGTCAACCTAGAATTTCATACCCAGCTAAAACCATTCCAAAGTGAGAGTGAAATAAAATTTTCCTTTTTTTTTGAAATAAAGATATTTTTCAATATGCCAAGTCTAAGAGAGTTTACCACCTAGAGATCCTTACTGAAAGCTACAAATGCAGGGTTTCTCAACCTGTTAACATTTTGGGCCCAACAGCTCTTCATGGTGGGGCTATCCTGTGCATTGTAGGATGTTTTTAGCAGCATCCCTGACCTCTACCCACTAGCTGCCAGTATGTCCCAGATGGAACAGCCAAAAATGCCTCCAGATATTGCCAAATGCCCCTGAGGGTCAAAACTGCCCCTAGTGAGGTACAGACGATAAAGATGAACCCTTTTGCACATACAGTACCGCATAGTCAGTGAAGGCAAACATTGATCTACTAGTGGATAGAAGGGTAGACAGGCTGAACTATTAGGTATGTCTATGCGGGGGGGAGTGTGCCCATGACCATGTATAGGATTGGCAGACAATATTTCTACAAGTGTATTTGTATGTTCTATAAGAATTCCTCCGTATATAGTAGAGCTGACAAGGGACAAGGTTGTAGTCATTTCTTGGCCACAACCAGCTACCCAAAGGGAGCGAGTAGTTGGACCTGTGGGCTCAGGACTACGGTTGCAGGGGATATCAAGCAAGCTTCATTGGCATAACATACTACACAAAAACATTGTTCCACATTCTACTTTGGCAAGTAGTGACTGGGATCTTAAAAGCTTGCAAGCAGCCATCTAGATGCAACAATGGGTCTCTCCTTGTCCAGAGCAAACAAGAATGAAGAAAACCAAAGTCACATGGAAACAATTAGTCCAAGGGACTGGTACACCATGCGATCCTCAGCCTATACAACTATGAGACCAGAAAAACTAGATGATGCCTGGCTACCACTGTCAACCACTTGTAGGGGGATCTATGTAGGGGATCATTGATAGAGTGAGAGAATAATGTGGGACAAAACTCAAAAATAAAAAGAAGAAGAAGAAAAAACAAAAAGGTCCATGTTTGCTGGTCTGACAGAGAGCCTAGTGGAACCCAAGACTATGGGCCCTACCTGCCCTTCAGGTCTGGAATTGAACCCTCTTGTGGTTCCAGCCAAACAAAAGACAGGCATATGAGCTAACATTTACATTAGGCAGATACATTCCTTGGAGAGATCAATCATGGCAGAATAGAAGGGCTGTGTATACACAGGGAGATAGCTTGGGAGGGCAGGAGTGCATGGGAGGGAAGGACACAGGGAAGAAGTAACTATGGGGAGGAAGTGGGAGGGGAGCTGTTACATTGTGGGAAATTGTAGTCAATGTCATGAGACAAAGTGCATGTGAGCTGCTGTATGGAAAATGAATTTGCTCTGTAAACTTTCACCCAAATCACAATGAAAATTTAAAAAAAAACTGCCCCCCAGTTAGGAACTACTGTTGATTGTTACTGTTGTTAGCTGCTATGAGTTGGCCTGTAGGTGACCCCATGCACAACAAGATAGCACCACTGTGATGCATAGGGTTTTCACTGACTGATTTTCACAAGTAGATCACCAGGCTTTTCTTCCTAGTCCATCTTATTCTGGAAGCTTTGCTGAAATGTGAGCTGCTCTGGCTGGGAACTGAACCTAGGTACTCCGCATGGAAGGTGAGAAATCTACCACTGAACCACCACTGCCCCCTGAGAACCACTATACTACCAGATCATCTTCAGCAAGAAAACTCCCCTTCAATGGGAAGGTGTGAAAGGTTTCCTTACTGTGGATTTACTTTCTTCCTCTTGCCACACTGTACTTTTTGTAAGTTTATATATGTTGTTGTTATGTGCTGTCAAGTCGGGTCCCACTCATAGAGACCCCTCCTTGGGTTTCTGAAGTGGTATCACTACGGAAGTAGATTGCCAAACCTTCCTTCAGAGAAGTGGCTGGTGGGTTTGAACTGCCAGCCTTCTGGTTAGCAGTCAAGTGCCTTAGGTACTACGGTACCAGAGGTCCCACGTTTATATATGCCTTTTTAAATTTTTTTTTTTAAGGTACCATATTAGGCACATTGTTCAGGACTTTGCCTTTTTTTCCCTTAATTTTTTTGGGGGGGTAGGCTATCTTGTCTTTTTACCAAACAGACAAGTTATATGTGAGAGAGGCATTTTAGGAACAAGTTAATTAAACCTTTATCTTCCCAGGATGTCCAGAATCTATCTTTACATCTAGTTAATAGGTCAGCTAAGCTTTCCGTCAAATTATTACTGTGGATTATAAGTACTAGAAATAGCCATGTGAAAAATATTTTAATATTACATATAAAAATGTTGAAACTTTTCATTACATTATCCAATTTCTTTGATAAAAGATCTACATCATGAATTCCTCCTAGAATTTGAAGCCAGGATGAACTTTATTTTTCCTGAAAGCTAGTCAATAAAAACCACACAGCTCACTGTGCTTCCTTTGTTTGCTTTGATTGCTGGGACGCTCAAAAGTAAATTTAATATTCAAGAACAGAACTCCTCTTACCTCAGACTCTGAAGAATTATCCTCCTTCTATAAATGGTTTCTAAATTCTCTTGAATGAAAAAAAATCATCTTGTTTTCTATATAGTTTTATTGCAAGCTGCCACACCTCCATTTTGGAAGTAGTTTGTTTACAAGTTTATAAATAGAAAATATTAAACTAGAAATTATTTTTGAAATGCTAGAATAGTGACCTCAAATGTATTTCATTCTTAAAGAAAAATATACTAATAACTCAAAATCACTAAAAGTAAATTAAAAGGAGAATATCCTACCCCTCTCCCACAAAACAAAAAAACAAATGTGGTGGTTTGAAAAATATATGTGCTATAGCTACAACTCATTCAATGATTACCAAGTTACTAAGTGGTTGAAGTAAGACTTTTCTCTGGATTATAATTTATGCCTGGCCACTATAAATCTACGGGAGCTCTAGTGGCATAGTGCCTAAGGCATTTGACTGCTAACCAGACGCTGGCAGTTCAAACACACCAGCCACTCCTTGGAAGGAAGATGGGGCAATCTACTTCCGTAGTGATGCCAACTCGGAAACCCAAGGAGGGGTTGCTATGAGTCAGATCTTACTTGATGGCAATGAGGGTTGGTTTTTTTTTTTTTTTCTATAAATCTACAAATAGAAAATTTAAATTTAATTTGCAAAATATCATCCCAATCTTGACACGTAAAATCATAATTATAAGAATATTTTGCATATTTATTTTTCATCTGAAAAATGACATTGCTAATATTTTTAAATAATGCAAACTGAACATTTATTTTAAATGTAATTTAAAAAAATAATCACACTGATGTTTCACTAGACTTACTTTTTTCCATTCCATTCCACAATCTTTGTAAAGTTAAGGTAATTGTCTTCTCCGGTTAGGAAAACATAGTCTCCATCATTAGTTCCATTTTTCTGAAAATAAGTGAATATGATAAGTTAAAGTAACTAGCAAAATTACTTTCCATCATAAAATTGCCATAACTCAGCCTACATGCTACATGGACCAGAACTAGGAAGCAGAGTAATATAAATATTTTGTTAAATACAATATAAACCATATTATTACTTTATGGTTTTAAATTACCCAATTAAAAAGTAGAAAAGGGAAGATGGTGGACTAGGCAGAAAGACTGCACAGACCCTCTTCAACAAAGAAAAGGGAAACCAATTAACACAGACAAAGAAGATAATCCTGAACCCCTGAGCCTTGAAGGGAAGGATATACAAGTGGACTAAACCCCAACTAGCAGAAGAATTTGCATGAAATACCAAAAAAGGAGACATATGGAGCTGCAGTGTGGCAGCGGTCGTGAGGGATCCAGACAGCTTGGCGATTCCCAAGTGGTGGTAGGACTTAAGAATTAACCTAAAAATCACCCTGCTAGCCAGGGACTGCATGGAGGACTGTG
>NW_006921822.1:2793872-2800476 GCF_000298275.1 Orycteropus afer afer
AAAAAAAAAAAAAAAGTAGAAAAGGATTTGAATAGACATTTCTCCAAAGAAAATATACAAATAACCAATAAGCACATAAAAAAATGCTCAGCAGTTATTGGGAAATGACAATCAAAACCATAATTTCATATCACTTCACACCCGCTAGGATGGCTATAATAATAAAGAAAATAACAAATGTTGCTGAGGATGTACAGAAATTAGAACCCTCATATGCTTGTTGTGGCAATGTAAAAAGTTGCAGCCACTTTGGAAAACAGTCTGGCAGTCTCTCAAAAAAATTAAACATAGATGACCCAGCAATTCCACTCATAGGTATATATATACCCAAGAGAAATAAAAACCTGTACACTAATGTTCACAGCAACATTATTCATAATAACCAAAAAGTAGCAATACTCAAATGTTCATCAATTGATGAATAGATAAAAGAAATGTGGTATATCTTGAAATATAATTTGACAATAAAAATGAAGTACTGATGCATACAACACATGGATGAACCTTGAAATTTTGCTAAATGAAAAGAAGCCATACACAGAAACCACATATTGTATGATTCCATTTATTGAAATGACCAGAATAGGCAAATCCATAGAGACAGAAAGATTAATGGTTGCCAGGGAATAGCTGGAGGAGCAAATAAAGAATGACTGTTAATGGGTACTGGTTTCTTTTCAGGGTAATGTAAATGTTCTAGAATTAGATAGTGATGATGGTTGCACAACCTCGTGAATACGCTAAAAACCTCCGAACTGTACGCTTTAAAATAGCAAATTTTATATATGTGAATTACACTTTAATTTAAAAAATACATAGGGGGCAGTGGTGGTTCAGTGGTAGAATTCTTGCCTTCTATGTGGGAGCCCTGGGTTGAATTCCCGGCCAATGCACCTCAAGTACAGCTATCACCCATCTGTCAATGAAGCCCTGCATGTTATGAGGCTGAAAGGTTTCCACAGAGCTTCCGGACTAAGAGGGACTAGGAAGAACTGCCTGGCAATCTACTTCCAGAAATCAGCCAGTGAAAACCCTGTGGATCATAACAGTCTTCCCTCGTAGTGCCTGGGGTGACCATGAGTCAAGGGCTGCCTCAACAGCACCTAACAACACCAGGGCTCAGTTATACATGATCATTCACTAGCTGATCGCTTAGAAAGTGATGTTAACATAATCCAATTTTCATTAAGGTTTCTTCCCTTTCTTCCATTGTATATACTCTCCAAGTTACACTTCTCAAGCAACATACACTGTGTTCTTACAAATTTCTTTTCTGGGGATGGAGCTTGATCCTGGGAAACAGCATGAGTACTGATTCTTTTATAATAATAAAGTAAGGAGCTAAAAATTGTTCAGAATTAACAATATTTCTGGCTCTGTTGTAAAATTTTTACATGAATTATCTCATGAAATCCTCATAAACACTGTAAGACAATGCAGTAGAAAAAAAATGGTGCAACTAAGTTGCCCATGTCTTGCCCTTGGAACCTGTAAATATGTTACCTAACACAGCAAAAGGAATTTCACAAATGTGATTAAGCTAAGGACCTTGAAATGGGTTATCCTGGATTACCCAAGTGGGCCCAATGTAATCACACAGGTCCTTAGAAAGGAAAGAAGGAAGCAGGATAGTCAGTCAGAGGAAATAGAAGCAAAAATCAGAGAGAGAAAGAGATTTGAAGAAGCTTGGCTGCTGGCCTTGAAGATAGAGGAAGGGGTTATGAGCCAAGGAATGCAGGTTCCTGCAGTAGCTGAAAAGCCAAGAAAACAGTTCTTCTCTAGAGCGCCAGAAAATAACGCAGCACAGTTGACACCTTGATTTTAGGACTTCTGACTCTCAGAACTGTAGGATAATGCACTATTTTAGGAACTTGCACTGTTTTTAAAACACTAAATTTGTGGTGATTTGTGACAGCAGCATAGGAAACAAAAAACATATCTATTATTTCCCTCTCACTTTCATAATGAGAAAACTGAGGCAAAGGGAAGTTAAATAACTTGCCCAAATCACTCAACTACTAAATGATGGAGTTAGGATTGGAACACAGGTTATGTAACCCATACTCTACAGGGTGGCCCTCTTAGCCACTAAAAGGAAAACAAACAAAACAGTTGCTGTGGACTTAGTTCCAACTCAGGGCAACCCTGTGTGTGCAGAGCAGAACTGCTCCTTAGGGTTACTATGGCTGTGACCTTTCAGAAGCAGCTCTCCAGACTTTTCTTCCAAGGACTCTTTGGGTTCAAGCTGCCAACCTTTCAGTTAAGAGTTGGCAGTGGTATGTAACCACTGGCACCACCCAGGGACTCCTCTGCCACCAGGCTATTTATTCCTTTATGTAACAACAAGCATTTTATTGAGTGCCTACCATGTGTCAAATTTTATCCTAGGTGATAGAGAGACAGTAAAATCTGTGAAAACCACAACCTGAGTAAGGTGGAAACCTGTCAGAGAAGGAAAACTCAAATATTTTCCACTGAACAGAGAGCAACAGAAAAGTGACTGCACCCTATCAAAGGTGGAAAACTTGCGAGACCCAGAACAACAGAGCAGTCCTGTCAAGTTCTGGCTCTCACAGGTTTTACTGCATATCATTTTTTTACTTTAACCTATAACATAAGCATCTCTCATGTTATCAAAAGCTATTTATAAACATAATTTTAATGGCTCCAAAATATTACATGGAAATAAAATAATTTACTAAATCACACTATTATTGTTAATAATATTTATTTTGCTATTATAAATAATGGATATCTTTATGCCTAAATACATTTTCTCTGTTTTTGTTTCTAGACAGATTCCTCAATGTTAACATAACTAAAAGAATACGAACACTTTTAAGGATTTTGATACATGTGATTAAGTGGTTCTTATTCCATTCTCCAATAAAAAGAAACCCTTTCCTTGCAGAAATGCCTGAATTTAAGACTGGGCAGGACACATGCTAAAGATGAGCCTGGAGCATCTTGTACCAAAAAGGAAGGAAACGCTCAGAAAAGAAAAGCAAACAAACCAAACCCACCGCAGGGATGGGGTTATGTTATCTCTGTGAACTTCCTCTCCCAAACCCACAGACCCAGTCTAGTCATGAGAAAAACATCAGACACATCCCAAAAGAGGGATAATCTACAGTATACCTGACCAGTACTCCACAAAGCTGTCCAGGTCATCTGAGAAACAAGGGATCTGAGAAACCACCATAACCAAGAGGAGCCTAAGGAGACATGACAACTAAATGTAACGTGTTATCCTGCAGGGGACATTGGAACAGATAAAGTACATGAGGTAAAAAATAAAAAAATCTGAATTAACTATGGCTTTGTTTAGTTAATAACATTGTATCAATATTGGCTCATTAATTATAGCAAATGTACCTCACTAATGTAAGATGTTAATAATGGGGGAAGCTGTGTAGAGGGTTGGAGGGCAGTATACAGAAACTACGGACTACCTGCTCAATTTTAAACTAAAAAATAAAGTCTATGAATAATATTTTTTATAAACAAAATGAATTATTTTTAAGGACTTTGACACACATTATCAAGTTGCTCAAGGTTACTCAAGTTCTAGAGCTAACATCCACCAGAACAGAATGTAACAGTTTACATTCCTCAAAGACTTTTGTTAAACTTTGCTGATTCAATGAGCAAGAAAAAGTTTATTATTTCTTTTTGCATTTCTTTGTTTGCTAAAGTTGAACTCATTTTTCATGCCATTCAGCCACTTGCCTATATTCATAAACAACCAAAAACCAAACCCACTGCCATTAAGTTGATTCTGACTCATAGCAACCCTATAGGGCAGAGCAGAACCACCTCATAGGGTTTCAAGGCTGTAAATCTTTACGGAAGCACACTACCTCAACTTTTTCCTGTAGGGTGACTTGCGGATTGGAACTGGCAACCTCATGGTTAGCAGCCAAATGCTTAACCACTGTGCTATCAGGGCCCCTTCTGTTCTGTTTGTGAATTATCTTTTCATGATTTTTGCCTATTTGGGGTTCCTTTTTTTTTTTTTTTCCACTTAACATTATTTCACCCACTATGGTATGTCATAGGAGCTCTGGTAGCATAGTGGCTAAGGCACTTGACTGCTAACCAGAAGGCTGGCAGTTCAAACCCACCAGCCACTCCTCGGAAGGAAGGTTGGGCATTCCTACTTCCGTAGTGATACTGCCTTGGAAACCCAAGGAGGAGTCGCTATGAGTCAGGGCCGACTCGATGGCCAACAACAACAAACAACAACAACATGGTATGTCATATAGCAACATAGTCTACATATATAATGTCCATGTTGTGTTCCACATAAGAAATTTTACATGACTCTAATACAGGAGAAAGCATTCCTATCTAAGAGCAGTAACACAAACACTGCAACAGGTTAAGGGCAAATTCAAATATCCCACATAAAAAATGCTGAGCCACAAATTTTAAAAATGCATATATATTGCTTCCTGAGTTAGATATGGGATAAGTTAGGGAGTTAAACATTTAAGTGTTTCAGATTAACTTAAAAGGGCTCTGCCCAGCTGCTATCTACACAAGAGTCAGACAGTGAATGAATGCTTCCCTGTCTCTTGCCAAAACTTTTGTTATGTGAAGACAAGCAGGAATAAACGAGTTCTGTATTATTGCAGTAAGCATGTGGGTTAAATACAAACAACCTATTACTGAGGGAGGTTAAGAAATGCTATTTCTTACAGACACTTGAGAATAAGATTATACAACATTCATATGAATGGACTGGCTGTTCTCTTAAAGATACTTTCCAACTATAATTTTGTATGTCTAAAAACCCACTCTCAGTGGAACTGCTTGAACTCTCTTATGTCAAGGAGAACAGAGGTGCCCTAAAAGCAAAGAGGTTACCTTGCTTACTTTGGACACATCATCAGGAAAGACATTTGCTAGAAAAGGACAACATGGTTGGTAAAGTATAGGTTCAATGTCAATGAAGAAAACCTTTGGTGAGATAGACTGACCCATAGCTACAACAATGGACTCAAACATATAACAATAATGAAGATGAAGCGGGATCGACCAGGCAATGTTTTGTTCTGTTATACATAAGGTCGCCATAAGTCAGCGGCAACTCCATGGCAACCAACAACGTCAACAATCATCAAGAGATGTAGATAAGCTGACTGATACTGCAATATGACAGTAATAGCTTCTGGTATTTAGCCAAGTCCCTTTTTGTAAGGAGCTCTGTGTCAATAGTCTGTACACTTAAGTCATCCTATCCATTTCTACACTGTGCCCCTCCCCATTAAGTGTTTAGATATTTCATCATTGAAGTCTTTGAAGGAAAAGTGTTCTAGAGGGTTAACTTAAGGTTTTCCTTCATCACAATTTATAGGGGACCAGTTGGAACACAGATATAGGTCTTGTGTATCAGCAAAAATGCTGGCAGAATACCACACAAGGAAAGATTAGGAGCTGGGCTTGGGCAGGGCTTGGTCAGAGCAGAAGCAGTGGGTGCCAGTGAAGGTGGGGTGAGGGTCGGGCAAAATCAGGCTACAACCTGACAACCTGACAGCCTTTGAATGAATGATGGCTCTATTGTGAACTTTTGTGCCACATCCCAAGAGTTAGTTCTTGAGCAGATGAAAAACCAGACAAAGAAGACTGTCTTTTACCAACAATACTACAGAGAGTTTATTTGGCTCCAATATGGAAAGTTATGCAAGTCACTCACATTAATTCAAGGTCATTATTTGAGCCAGTCTTGAAGGAAAATGTAATAATGGTTCTTTAAATACATATCAAAACTCATAGTTTATAAAGCATTGTTATGACTTTCTTCTCAATCTTCACAATAATCTTTGAAATACAAGTGTTTTTAGCCTCAGAAAAGCCCCATAGTTATTAAATGAAAAAGTGAGAACTCAAATCGAGGTCCACTGGTCCTAAGTCTCATGCATTCCTAGCTGTAGGAAATTCATTCAAAGTACTTGTCTCATTAAGGAATATTATAGGAGCTTTCACCAATGGTATCTGGTAGAGATACCATGGTACCTGTAAAGAGAGCCAAAGGGGAAGGGCAGAGAAAGAAAAAAGAAAACAACATTCCCTTGCTTTCAGAAAGAACACATGCAAATTTATTAATCAGCTTGTAAATGTAGGTTGTGCTGGGGTGATGTAAACAGTTAGCATATTCAGCTGCTAATCTTTACAGCAGCAGATCACCAGGCCTTTCTTCACTGTGCCACTGTGTGGGTTGGAGTTGCCAACCTTTCAGTTAGTGGTCAGGCCTTTCTTCACTGTACCACTGTGTGGGTTGGAGTTGCCAACCTTTCAGTTAGTGGTCCAGCACAAACTCTTTGTGCCACCCAGGGCCTCTTGCACAGATAATATTAAAAATTTGTTTTCAGTTTTCTTCGAAAAACATTTAAGTTTTGTATATCCTAGAAGGCAAAGGGGAAACATCACCATTTGCCTTATAGGAAATGAAACACTAAGAGATTACTGAGTGCAGTGTAGTAAATTACTTAGTATGGCTTTTCTACCCATAAGTCTTTGTAAACTCGAAGATGGGATTTGCTATGAGCAACTGAGGAGCTCCTGATTGCTGAAGGTGTCCACCTGGAGTATTTCTGTTGGG
>NW_006921822.1:2807561-2817906 GCF_000298275.1 Orycteropus afer afer
GACAAGAACAGATATATGCACACCCATGTTCATCGCAGCACTATTTACAATAGCCAAAAGATGGAAACAACCTAGATGTCCATCAACTGAGGAAATGAATTTGCTCTGTAAACTTTCACCCAAATCACAATAAAAATTTGAAAAAATAAAGAGAGGAAGATTATGGAATAATAAAGGTGAAATTCTTGAATAGCCACATAATAACTGCAAATTAAAGATGGGCAAACACATCACAATCCCAGATTCCAACCCAAATTTAACACTTTTTTCTTGAGGTTAAGTTTGTTTTTTACCAATCTCTCAACTATCTATTTTCTCAAGGGTTTTTTTTTTTTTTTTCATTCCCTTCTGCTAAAACAGGAGATCTGATGGTGTAGTGCCTGAGGCATTTGACTGCTAACCAGAAGGCTGGTGGTTCAAACCCACCAGCCACTCCTTGTATGGAAAGTTGGGCAATCTACTTCTGTAGTGATACCACCTTGGAAACCCAAGGAGGGGTCACAATGAGTCAAAATCGACTTGACGGCAGGGAGTTTGTCTTTTTTTTCTGCTTAAAAAAAAAAGCCCAAAACCAAATCCATGCCATCAAGTCAATACAAAATCATAGTGACTCCCATAGGAGTTCCAAAACTGTAAATCTTTATGAAAGCAGACTGCCTTATCTTTCTCCTGTGGAGCAGCTGGTGGTGTCAAACTGCCAACCTTTTGGTTAACAGCCCAGTGCCTTAACCATAGCAACCACCAGAGCTCCTTCTGCTAAAATAATCTTATTTTTCATGTACTCTACAAGACACCCAGAACTCCAGGCAATTTTGCTGTTCTCCTGAAAGAAACCCAAAGTTAAGATGAAATTTGGCTTGAGGTGTCCCACTTCAGAAGAACAAAGCGGCTCTGAAAAGAAAAAAAAAATCAACTTACCCCATAGAACAAACCAAAATAGGGAGAGATGTCAGGTCTGAAAACACTGATGAGGGATAAGAGCTCATCCTTGTAGCCCCAGAGCAAGTCATGGACGGTGTGTACCACAAACAGCTTCTGCTGATAGGCCTTCATCATGGCCTCGATGATCTCTTTAAGGAAGTGATTATGGGCCCATTCCATGGCAGTCTAAGGAGCAAAGGAAAATTCAGATACCAATGTCCCCTTCAACACACCAGCATCCTACTCTTTTCTACTCCTTCAGCAATGGCGGCTGAAGTGTTGAGATTAAATAGGTGAAAAATGAGCTAGCATGAGGAAGAATAAGACCCTTCAGTTATTGTCTTTTCTCATGGATCTTAGGTCTGTAATTACAAGTTCTATGAATTATGTTATTGTTGTTGTTAGTTGCTGCTGAGTCAATACCAGCTCATGGAGATCCATGTGCGCAGAGTAGAACTGCTCCACAGAGTTTTCAAGGCTGTGACCTATTGGAAGAAGACAGTCAGGCTATCTTCCAAGGTGCCTCTGGACAGGTTTGAGCTGCCAACTTTTGGCTAGTAGTTGAGGGTTAACAGTTTCAGCTAGTAGTTAATAGTCTGCAATACCTAAGAACCTCATATGTTATACCGAAGCACTTCCACTGCCACCTAGTGACCGTTTAGGACAGAGTACAATTGCTCCATAGGGTTTCCAAGGCTGTAAATCTTTACAGAAACAGATTGCCTCATCTTTCTTCTGCAGAGTGGCTGGTAAGTTTGACCTCCAAACTTTTGATTAACAGATCACTAGAGCTCCCTTTCATACGTCATGTTGTTTTTGTTGTTATGTGCCATCGAGTCGGACCCAACTCATAGCGACCCCTCCTTGGGTTTCCGAGGCAGTATCACTACGGAAGTAGATTGCCCAACCTTCCTGCCAAGGAGTGGCTGGTAGGTTTGAACCACCAGCTTTCTGGTTAGCAGTCAAATGCCTTAGGCACTACACCACCAGAGCTCCTACTTATAGTGAAGGGGTAAAAGCTCTTGTAACTACATTGGCATCTTTGACCATAAGGTAACCAGCCCTATCAGGAGGGCAGGGCTCTATCTGAGAACTAAATGCTTCAGATCCTGGGTCTACCATGAGATTCAGCTGAATATGTACTGGTCATCTAAGAGTTAAGGTGTGAATCTCCAACGGGGCTGTTGTAGGGGAATATGGCTCAAGTGTCTAGTGTAGGTGTTATCAAATGATTTGTCATTATGATGAGAGCCCAATTAAATCACAGTAGGTTGCACTCAATAGCCCAGTCTTTGCTATTTGAAAAGGAAAAAAAGTCAAATACATATTCTGAAAATTTAAAATCCAAGATAGAAATCTGAATTTGGAGTGGTATGCAAAGTGTGGAGCTCTCGTGGCATAGTGCCTAAGGAGGGGTTGCTATCAGTAGGACTGACTTGACAGCAGTGCATTTTGGTTTTTTATGCAAATTATATTGGCTAGTTTCTGAAACAAACCAAGCCACAGATATTTTTTAAATTACTGTTTTTGTTGTTATTAGTTTCTGTCAAGTTGCTTCTGACTCATGATAACCCCAAGTGTACAGAGCAGAACTGCTCCATAGGCTTTTCAAGGCTCTGATTTTTCAGAAGCAGATTGCCAGGCTTGTCTGCTGAGGCATCTCCAGAGGGTTCAAACTATCAGGCTTTCGTCTACTAGTTGAGCATTTAACCGTCTGTGCCACTCAGGGAAAATCCTAGGGCTTATTTATTTGCACAAGTGCTGATCCTGAACATACAGCAAGAGACTGTGAAAACAAATCTTAAATTTGCATTCTGTCACCTTTTGACAAGATCTTGGTTGATAAACCTCAGAAAAATAGTCTGAAAAGAGAGGAAGGGCAAAATGTAAATGTATATGTATGTATGTACTTGTTAGATGCCATCGAGTCAGCTCCGACTCATAGAGACCCTATATACAACAGAACGAGACACTGCCCAGTCCTGTGCCAGCCTCACAATACTTGCTATTCCTGAGCCCATTGCTGCTGCCACACAGTTCATCTTGTTGAGAGTCTTCCCCTTTGTCACTGACTCTGCTTTACCAAGCACAATATCCTTCTCCAGGGAATGGTCCCTTCTGACAAGACTAAAGCAGATGAGACGAAGTACACACACACACACACACACACACATTTTTAATATAACTTAATAGCTCCTAAGTGTAAAACCACACTTGTCTTAACTTAGCTTTTCTCTTTCTTCTAAAATTCGCAATAATAATACCAAAATGCCCACTTACCACTACAGGAATATTTAATGTTCTAATCAAATCAATTTTAGGGTCTCCGACGGATAGATCTTGTTCAAAAACATAGGCCTTGTTGCTAACAGCAGATATTGTTGTTCCATTGTCCCCAAATTGTATATTTGCTTTGTCTCTGAGCTCCCTAAAAGAAAGAGAAGGGTTTTGCTTGAAAACATGCACCACTGTAATAAGCAAGACTTTTCTTTCAGCATTAAAGTTCCTTTTAATGTGACATTCCCAATATAACCATGGTACAGACAGTTTCTTTCAGCTTTAAAATTAATTTAAGGTAAGATTTCCAACATACCTACTATAGAGGGGGACTGCAAATACTGACCCCTTAAAAATAGATGAAAGCTATGGCATAGGAAGGAAATAGGCCTAGGATAGAATCGTCTTTAAAAATAGTTGTTTTCATTCTTTTCCTCTGTGATTTAGGAAGTATGATGGTCACAGGTTATCTTGATGAGGGAATCAAAATTAATGAGCTAGCTCCTGGCTTATGTTTGGCCCTCACATTTTTCAGTTTGGTGTATAGACTTGGTTTGGATTTCAATTTGTTTACCAGTATCTTTTTTTTCCTAATTTGAATTCAATTGAAAATTCATTTTAAAAATCAATGATTTAGTAAATTAGTAGAGTTCACTCCTTTTTGCTTTTTTTTTTTTTTTGACGAGTATGTGGTAAAACATATGTAACAAAATTTGCCATTTTAACCACTTTCAATTGTACATCAATTAATTATACTCATAATGTATTAATTATACTCATAATGTTGTGCAACTGTCACCACTACTTGTTTCCAAAACTTTTTCATCAACTCAAACAGAAATTCTGTACTCAGTAAGGAGTAAGTCCCATTTTCCCCTCTCACCGGGCCCATAGTTACCATTAATCTATTTTCTGTCACTATGCCTATTTTGGAGTACCTGGGAGGGAGAAACAGTTAAGCATTCAAGTACTAGCCAAAAGGTCTGGCTGTTCGAATGCTCCGTGAGGCACCTTGGAAGACAGGCCTGGGGATGTGCTTTTTAGTCACAGCCTTGAAAACCCTATGGAGCAGTTCTATGTTATACATGTGGAGTCACCATGAGTCAGCAATGACTCAACAGCAACTAACAACAACAGAAATAACATACCTATTTTAAACATTTTAAGTAGGTGGGGATGATATAGTATGTGTCCCTTTGTGTCTGGCTTATTTTAATTAGCATACTGTTTTCAAGGTTCATGCAGGTTGTATCACGTGTTGGAATTTCATTCTTTTTATGGCTGCATAAGCTCTGGTGGCGTACTGCCTAACACATTTATTTGACTGCTAACCAGAAAGCTGGCGGTTCAAACTAACTGGCCACTCCTCAGAAGAAAGATTAGGCAAACTACTTCCACAGAGATACTGCCTCAGAAGCCCAAGGAGGGGTCGCTATGAGTCGAATTGACTTGATGGCAGTGAGTATGGTTTTTTGGTACGTACACAACACATTTTGTTTATCCATTCATCTGTTGATGGAATGATGGACACTTGGGTTGTTTCTATCTCTTGGCTATCGTGAAAAATGCTGCAGTGAATGCTGGTGTACAAGTATCTGTTCAGTCCTTGTTTTCAATTCTACTGAGTATATACACTCCTGTTTTTGGTACACAGTTCAATTTGGTTCAAATTTGTGTTCCCAGATGAAGTATTAGGGAACCACTTAGAAAGTACCTGGTACAGATTCCTGGAAATTAAACATCCAGAATGGAATCAATGGGAATACTGATACCTTGTGAAAAATGTAACTAATGTCTCTGGATAATTTGTGTATTAACTGTTCAACAGGAACCTAATTTGCTGTGCAAATTTTCAATGAAAACACAATAAAACATTATTTTTTTTTAGGATATTATATTTATTGAATACAAGTGAATGTTTAATTTTTCAAAAATTAGGTAAACTTAATGTCTCCTTTGGAAAGACTAAATTCACTAGCATTTTCTATGAAGTTAGCAGATAATGTGGTTAGTTTGGCTCTCTGGAGGTTCCCTCCCAAACAGGAAAAATTTCATAAGGCCTCCTATAGACCTGTGCATCTTCAGGAAACAGCTCATGAATCTGCCTTAGGCAAGGCATTGAGCTTTTCTTAGTCTCAGTTTCCTTATCTATGACATGGAAGCAATTCCAACCTGTCAATACCCAGCACTCCTCAGCTGAGCCAGGATGGGCATCTTAGGGGCCCACTTGAACCTTCTAAAACCTAAACCAGATCCTACTTTTTATTTATTTATTTTTATTGTGCTTTGGGTGCAAATTTACAGAGCAAATTTGCTTATATCCAACAGTTTGTGTACATTTGATTTCACACCCCGATTACCATTCCCGACCATGGCAAACTCTCTTCCCCTCCCATCCCTGTAACTACCCCTCTCTGTGCCCTTCTTAACTATGCACTCCTGTCTGTCCAGCTTTCCCTCTAAGTTAATGCTGTCCCTCTAGTGTCCCATGGCTTATTGCTGTAAGAGGTATATCTCCCTAGAGTAGGTGGGTGCATCTCCCTGGGGTAGGTGTTCTGCATGTAAGTCTTTCTACTGTTAAGTTGAGAGCCAGTCATGGGAGTGAGTTCAGTTCTAGGCCGGAAGGGTAACGTAGGGCCATAGCCTTGGGGGTTCCACCAGACTTTATCTGACCAGTAATTCTGATCACTTTTGTGTTTTTGAATTAATAAAATATATATATATATTTTAAAAATAAGTACTTGATACGAGGGCTGGGACAAGAGTAAGGTGAAAGAGGACTCATCTCAGGTGCAAAATGCAAGGGATACAAAAACAATCAGTAATCAAGATAAATAATATATTAATAAAATACGTTAAAAATCCAAATTAAAGCAAAAACTAAATGGTGACTAAAAATCAAAATTTTAAATAAAGACAAGAGTTGATACTGTGTTCATTGCTCGCCCTGCCTGGAACATAGTAGATGTTTAATAAATGTAAGCATTTAGTCCTTCTTTCACTTGCTTACCTTTCCTTATTCCTACATCTTCTATGGCTATTACATCTGACATGATAGCCACTAGTCTCATGTGACTACTGAGCACTTAAAATGTGGCTAGCTCAAAATGAGATATACTGTAAGTATAAAATAGAAGCTGGATTTCAAACATAACCAAAAAAAAAGTAAAATAGCCTCTTAACTTTTTTTATATTAATTACATGTTGAAGTGATACTATGTTGCATATTTGGGTAAGCTAAATATATTACAAAAATTAATTTCACATGTTTCTTTTAATTTTTTTTAAATGTGGCTACTAGAAAATTTCCACCACTCATTTATCAGTTTGTCATACTGTCTGTGGTGCCTTGCATGTTGCTGTGATGCTAGAAGCTGTGCTACTGATATTTCAAATCCCAGCAGGGTCACCCATGGTGGGCAGGTTTCAGCAGAGCTTCCAGACTAAGACAGACTGGGAAGGAGGACCTGGTGATCTACTTCTGAAAAAATTGGCCAGTGGAAACTATGAATAGCAGTGGATTGTTCTCTGCTTTAATGCCAGAAGATGAGCCCCTCAGGTTATCCTGAAGACATTCAAAATATGACTAGGGATGAGCTGTCTCCTCAAAGTAGAGTCAACCTTAATGACACAGATGGAGCAAAGGTTTAGGACTTTCATTTGCTGATGTGGCACTATTCAAAATGAGAAGAAATAGTTGCAAATGTTCCATTAATAATTGGAATGTGGAATGTACAAAGTATGAATCTAGGAAGATTAGAAGTTGTTAAAAATGAAATGGAACACAGGAACACAGACATTCTAGGCATTAGTGACCTGAAATGGGCTGGTATTGGCCATTTTGAATCAGACATTCATAGGGTTTACTATTCATGGAATGACAATGACAGAGGAATGGTGTCACATTCATTGTAAAAAAGAACATATCAAGATCCATCCTGAAATACACTGCTCTCAGTGATAGGATAAAATCCACATGCCTTCGAGAACACCAGTTAATATGACTTATTCCAATTTATACACCAACCATAAATGCCAAAGATGAAGAAACTGAAGATTTTTACCAAGTTCTGCAGTTGAAACTGACAAACATGCAATCAAGATTTACTGATTATTACTGGTGATGAGCATGTGAAAGTTGGAAACAAAGAAGGATCAGTAATTGGAAAATACGCCCTGGGAGGTAGAAATGAGGCCAGAGATCACATGACAGGATTTTGGAAAACAATGATTTATTCATCGTGAATACCTTTTATCAACAACATAAATTAAAAAAAACAAACTCACTGTCATCAAGTCATTTTCTGACTCATAGCGACCCTTCCTTGGGTTTCTGAGGTGATATTTCTACAGAAGTAGAGTGTGTAATCTTCCTTCCCAGGACTGGCCAGTGGGTTTGAACCACCAGCCTTGTGGTTAGCAGTCAAATGCCTTAGGCACTATGCCACCAGAGCTCCCAAACAACATAAATAGCAACTATATATATGAAACTCACCGGATAGAATACACAGGAATCAAACGGACTACATCTATGGAAAGAGATGATGGAGAAGCTCAATACTGTCAATCAGAAAAAGGCCGGGGACCAACTGCAGAACAGGCCATCAATGTTCATAAGTAAGTGCAAGGTGAAGCTGAAGAAAATTAAAACAAGTCCACAAGAGCCAAAGTATGACCTTGAGTATGTTCCACGTGACTTTAGAGACTATCTCAAGAACACATCTGTCACTGCAAACACTAATAGCCAATAACCAGACGAGTTGTCGGATGACATCAAGGACATCATACCTAAAGAAACCAAAAGATCATAAAAAAGATAGAGAGAAAGAAAAGACCAAAATGGATGTAAGAAGAGACTCTGAAAGTTGCTCTTGCATGGAGAGCAGCTAAAGAAAATGGAAGAAATGACAAGATAAAAGAGCTGAACAGAAAATTTCAAAGGGCAGCTCGAGAAGACAAAGTAAAGTATTATAATGAAATGTGCAAAGACCTGGAGTTAGGAAACAAAAAGGGAAGAACATGCTTGGAATTTCTCAAGCTGAAAGAACTGAAGAAAAAAATTCAAGCCTCAAACTGCAATATTGAAAGATTCTATGAGCAAAATATTCAATGAAGCAGGAAGCAACCAAAAACAGATGGAAGGAATACAGAGAGTCACTGTATCAAAAAGAACTGGTCAGTGTTCAACCATTTCAGGAGGCAGTATATGACCAAGAACCCATGGTAGTAAAGGTATCCAAGCCACACTAAAGGCACTGGCAAAACACAAGATTCCAGAATTGAGGGAATTCCAATTGAGAGATTAAAAAAATGGATGCAATGCTGTAAATGTTCACTCATCTATGCCAAGAAATTTGGAAAACAGCTACTTTTCCAACCAACTGGAAAAGATCCATAGTTGTGCCCATTCCAAAGAAAGGTGATCCATCAGAATGCATAAGTATTGAACATTATAATTTCTATAACCTCAAGTAAAACTTAACCGAAGAAAATTCAAAAGCAGTTGCCATAGTATATCAACAGGAAACTGCCAGTGATTCAAGCTAGAGTCTGAAGAGAACGTGGAATAAGGGATATCACTGCTGATGTCAGACAGATCTTGACTGAAAGCAAAGAATACCAGAAAGATGTTTAGTAATGTTTTATTGACTATACAAAGGCATTCAACTGTGTGAATCATAAAAATTATGGATGACATTGTGCCAAAAGGGCAGGAAGGCTACATCTTCTGACCTCCTATAACCCCACAAGAGGAAGACAGAATCACCATCAGTAGCCCAAGGCCTATCCCTGTGAGGCCAGACATGCCACCTCCCTCCAGCCCTGACACCAATTGTTCCGCAGAACCCACCACCTCTCTGCTGGGTTTGATAATTCGCTGCAGTGCCACACAGAACTCACAGATTATAGGGTTTATTAGGGAAACAGCAGGCTACAATTCAAGTTCAGGAAAAACAGTCTCTCTCAGCCTGCTGTCTCTCAGCCAGCAGTCTCAGTCTCTCTCTCAGTAGTGCATGTCTCTCTCCCAGCAGTGTGTGTCTCTTGGTGTCTCTCAGGAGCATGTTTTTCTCAGCAGCATGTCTTTCTCAGCCAGCAGTCAGAGAGACTCCTTCTGCCTCTAGAAGGGCTCCTTTTGAGCCTGGCAGAGTGGCCAAACTAACCAATCGTAACATCAGAATTCTAAACATCTGAGAGAAAATGAACTTCCCACAACATTGCTTTGTGCCACTCTCAACAGAAATACCCCAGGTGGATAACTTTAATGATCAGGAGGAGCTACTCAGTTGCTCAGGGCAAATTCCACCACAGAGTTTACAAAGACTTACGGTTAAAAAAGCCATACCAGGTAATTTACTATACTGCACATTGTGAATAATGAAAATTCCAGAGCACTTAATTATGATGAGGAGGAAATTGTACATAGACCAAGAAGCAGTCATCTGAACAAAACAAGGGGATATAGTGCATGTTTAAAATCATAAACGTTGTATGTCAGGATTGTATCTTTTCACCATCCTTTTTCAATCTGTGTGGTAAAAGTTATATGTCAACTTGTCTGGGCCTGGTTTTGAATACCTAGGCAGCTGGTTGTAGTTATTCCCCAGGATGAGACTGGTAATCAACTCCATGGTGGAATCTACCGGAGCAGCTGAGTAGCTGCCTTTGGAATGCAGTCTGCTACCAGTATATAAGAAGAAGCTTCAAGAAAAGTGTCTGAGCTTTTTGGCACACTTGGACCCTGCATGTAGCTGTGACTTCATTCAACAGCCTACCAAGTTTCCTGCCTATCTTGGGATTGTCTCTGGACTTGAACTAGTGGTCTGCCATGTTGTTTGGTAAACTTAGGACTGTGCCATTTTAGTTGTTGGCCTTGGGTATGTCAGCCTCAGCAGCCAGTAGCTGCCTGAGTAAAGAGATGCCTCCAGCTCCAGTGGCCCAGAAGCAAGAGGCAGAGCTGAAGCCCAAGGTCACAGGCTGTGATAGTTGAAGATGTGTCAACTTGGCTGGACTCCAGTTGTGAGTGGTGGTTCCCATGATGGATCACATAACTGAGTTCTAAGTGGCCGGTCTGCCTAAGGGGAGTTTCCCCAGGGGTGTGGCCTACCTGCAATGCTATCCCAGGGGCAAGCTGGAAGAACGGCATTCC
>NW_006921822.1:2832420-2833815 GCF_000298275.1 Orycteropus afer afer
GAGAGAGTCACACCTCCACTGTAATTCACTTCCCCAAAGCCTCCCTGCCCTAAAGAGGAGGAGGAAAGCCTTCTCCCAATGTAGCTGTTTATAATCTTAGGACTGCAAGTCGGTCTAGCTAGCACCAAAGAACTAGAAGCAGAAAAAGAAATCAAAGGGTAAATACCAGTTAGCCCTCAAAGAAAGAGGCCAGAGAGCCAAGAACTGGAACTCCAAATAAGTCCTGAAGCATAGCAGTCAACCTTGCCAAAAGTTTTCTGACTAATGACGAAAATCCATGACCTTGCTAAGACATTTTACTTTTTACTGAGCCCTGGGTCGTGAACCTAGAAACCTAAACAATTCTAAGCCTAGACATGCTTCATTTATATGCGTTTATGTTTACTTATGCTGGAGATGACTTTTTTTATGTTTTCTTTTTTGTTTACTCTATAAGAATCTGATATCTTAAAGAGAAATTAGTCAAGAAGTCTCCAGTCATTTTAAGCCTTGTAACTTGGTTGGTTTCTCAACAGACTTCAAAAGGCCAAAACCAAAGTTTCTCAACCCACAACATACTTAATTCTCCTGATGGGCTGGCCATGTCAGGTGACTCACAGCTAACCACATGACTTTCCTCAACAATTCAGGATCTGCAACCAACCACCCAAAGCAGGACTGACACGGGGCCTTTACAGGTCTAACTAAAGGAAGAGAGTGCAACTGGGCTGTGAGATGTGGCCTAGTCTACAGAGGCACAGAAAACAAAAGGGAGGAATAGCAAGGGACTGTCCTCTTGGAACAACATGATAGTCAAAGGATATCCAAAATGTTTCCTCTTCCAAGCATCCTATCACTCTGGAAACACGAGGGTATGCACAGTACCTGGAGAAGGGGTTTTAGTAACAGGACCAACAAGCTCGGTTACCTAAATCTCGCCCCCCCCCCAAAAAAAAAGCACTGATCAATAATAATCAACTAGAAGAAGCAGGGAAGACTCTTGGTGAACAGTAGACTGAGAGCAAAAAGTGAAAGATCACTGCCTTAGAGTATCAGAGAAGACCAAAAACATTTCTAGCAAGAGAAACCAGAGTGTAAAACAAAAAAGAAAAAAAAAAAAATCTTTGGCCTAGGAAATTAGTTAAGGAAATATTTGAAAGTGTGTGGTATGGTCCCTAGTACTCGGTAGATACTAATAAATATTAGCTGATGTTGAACACCCGAGGACATCACTGACTATAGTATAAACCCACTGCTGTCCAGTCAGTCATAGTAACCCCAGGTGTTACAAAACAGAACTGAGCTCCATAGGGTTTTCTTGACTGTAATTTTTATGGAAGCAGGTAACCAGGTCTTTCTTCCATGGTGTAGCTGGGTAGGTTTGAACTGTCAACCTTTGAGTTAGCAGCTGAGAGT
>NW_006921822.1:2834450-2837263 GCF_000298275.1 Orycteropus afer afer
CAAACCCACCAGCCACTCCTCAGAAGGAAGGTTGGGCAATCTACTTCCATAGTGATATTGCCTCAGAAACCCAAGGAGGGGTCGCTATGAGTTGGGTTCGACTAGACGGCAGTGAGTTTGGTTTGGTTTTGGTTTTGTAAATTGTAGTCAATGTCATGAGACAAAATTTATGTGAGCTGCTGTATGGAAAGTGAGTTTGCTCTGTAAACTTTCACTCAAATGACAATTAAAACAAACCACCTTTGCTGTCAAGTTGATTTTGATTCATAGTAATTCCATAAGACATAGTAGAAATGCCCATAGGATTTCCACTTACTGATAAAGATCAAAGACTAGAGTCTTCAGTATGCATTACACCTCAGCATAAAGAAAATAAAAATTCTCACAACTGGACCAATAAGGAGCATCATGATAAATGGAAAAAAGACTGAAGCTGCTGTTAGGTGCTATTGAGCCATCTCTGACTCATAGAGACCCTATGCACAGCAGAACAAAACACTGCCTGGTCCTATGCCAGTCTCATGATCCTTGCTATACTTGAACCCATTGTTATAGCCACTGTGTCAATCCATCTTGCTGAAGGCATTCCCTTTCTTTGTTGACCCTCCAATTTACCAAGCATGATATCATTCTCCAGGGAATGATTCCTCCTGACAACATGACCTAAGTAGGTGAGAAAAAGCCTGGCCATTCTAGCTTCCAAGGAGGATTCCAGCTGCACTTCTTCCAAGACAGATCCATTAGTTCTTTTAGCAATCTATGGTACTCTTAGCATTCTCTTCCAATACCACGACTCAAAAGCATCAACTCTTCTTCAGTCTTCCTTATTCATTGTCCAACTCTCACATGCATAAGAGACCACGGCTTGGGTTAGGCACACCTTAGTCTTCAAGGAGACATCTTTGCTCTTCAGCACTTGAGAGAGGTCTTTTGCAGCACATTTGCCCAATGCAATATGTCGTCTGATGTCTTGTCTGCCACTTCCAGTGGTGTCGATTATAGAACCAAGTAATATGAAGTCCTTGACAACTTTAATCTTTTTTCCACCCGTTGTGAAGTTGTTTCTTGGACCAGTTGAAAGGATTTTTGTTTTCTTTATATTGAAGTGTAATCCATACTGCAGACTGTAGTCTTTAACCTTCATTGGTAAGTGCCTCAAGTCATCCTCACTTTCAGCAAACAAAGTTGTGTCATCTGTGTATCGCAGGTTGTTAATGAATCTTCTTCCAATCCTGATGCCATGTTCTTCTTCATATAATCCAGCTTCTCAGATTAATTTGTTCACCATACAGATCGAATACAACCATGATGCACCCCCTTCCATGATTTTAAACCATGATTTTAAACCATGCTCTATCCCCTTGGTCTGTTCAAACAACAGCCTTATGATCTACGTACAGGTTCCTAGGGATTACATATTACTTGGATCTACTATCAACACCCACGAAAGCAGCAGTCAAGAAACAAGATGTTATATTGTACTGAGAAAATCTACAAAAGACCTCTTTAAAGGTTAAAAAGCAAAGATAGCATTTGAAAACTAAAGTGTTCTTGACCAAAGCCATGATACTTTCACCCACTGCCATCAAGTTGATTCCAAATCATAGCGACCCACACTGGGTTTCTGAGGTGGTAAATCTTCATGGAAGTAGAGTGCCCAGTTGCTTCCATGGAGTGTTTAAACTACCAACCTTCGGGTTAGCAACCAGATGTCTAGGCATTGTGCTACCGAGCTTTTTTTAGAATATGATTCAAAATACTTTATCCTAACACAAAATCCCAAATCCACTGACATCGGGTCAATTCCAACTCATAGCTACCGCCATAGGGTTTCCAATGTAAATCTTTATGGAAGCAGACTGCCAGATGAGGCATGTTGGTTAGCAGTGAAATGCTTTACCCACTATACCACCGGAGCTCCTTATGCTCATACAAAGAATTAGGGAACTTGCCTGGGTGTGTCTTAATGATTTACTGAAAGTAGCTGACTGTTATCTAATTTAAAGGTTGGGGTCCTGGTATTGTCTTGTAGCCACCTTGTACCTATGATTCAGGGCTGCAAGTCATGAGTCATACCCCAAGCACCATGTTGCCTGGTGGTCAAGCTACAGAATCAATCTTGTCAACTTTTTAACCTGCAATTAGGTACACATCCCAATCATGGTCCTTTCCCAGATTCTGCAGTCCTGCCTGCAACGGGGATAGGCTAACCTGCTACCAACCATGAGCTCATGATGATTTCCTTTGTTTTCATTATATATAATGAAAACCATGGCACTGAGTCAGCAGACACTATCAGCCTCATGCTGACGGTTTCCCTCATCCAGATGACTATCTTGTCTTTGTCCTGCTTAAAGATTAATAAAAGAATCTCTATAGGATATGCTTGAATCTGGAATCTTTTTTCCCCTAACAAAATGAGTGAAGGGAAGGAAACACAGCATTTCTAAATATTGTCTTATATCTTTGGCTTTCTTAATTGTGCTCATGAGGAACCTGTACATAGACCAGTAGGCCGTTGTTTGAAAAGAACAAGGGGATACTGCATGGTTTGAAATCAGGAAGGGAGTGCATCAGGGTTGTATCCTTTCAACATACTTATTCAATATGTATGCTGAATAAATAATCCAAGAAGCTGGACTATATGAAGAAGAACATGGCATCAGGATTGGAGGAAGACTCATTAACAACCTGTGATATGCAGATGACACAACTTTGCTTGCTGAAAGTGAGGATTACTTGAAGCACTTACTGATGAAGATTAAAGACTACAGTCTTCAATATGGATTACAACTCAATATAAAGAAAACGAA
>NW_006921822.1:2837758-2839504 GCF_000298275.1 Orycteropus afer afer
AAAAAGGGGAAGGCCCTCAATGAGATGGACTGACACAGTGGCTGCAACAATGGGCTCAGGTATAGCAAGGATTGTGAGGCTAGTGCAGGACCAGGCAATGTTTTGTTCTGTTGTACACAGGGTCACTATGAGTTGAAGCTAGCTCAATGGCACCTAACAACATTTACACAGCTGGGCTCAGAGATGAGTAAAGAATAAAGGGCCTAACAGGATAGAATTTGAAAGTTTAAACAAAGTTCCTACCTTTGAGAAATTATAAGGAGACAACCAGATCCTTAAGAAATTAAATATGGGGACTTCCAGTAAGATGGAGGAATAGGCAGACAAGCGACACAGACCCTCTTCAACAAAGAAAAGAAAAACCAATTGACAGACATACTGAAGATAATCCTGGAGCCTTGAGCCTTGAGAGGAACTATACAGAAGTGGATTAGGCACCAACTAGTGGAAAAAACAGAAAACAGTGAGTAGAGAGACGGTCGGAGCTGTGGACTGTCACCTAATCTGACAGGACCAACAGCCTGAATAGTTCCAAGTGGTGTTGGGACCTGAGAATTGACCTAAAAAAGATTAGCCCTGGTTACCAAGGGCTGCAGACATGACTGTGCTGGTGGCCTATGACTGGGAAGGGAAACAGCAAGGTGGAAGACAACCTGAGCTGCTGACTTACCGCTGTCCAGAGGGCACAGCTACTTTGATTTGTTTACACATGTCAGCTATTTTGGATATTAAAAGCGATGGAGGGTGCAGCCATTTTGGATGTTTATAAGCGGTAGCCATTTTGAATCTTTACAAGTGGCAACCATTTTGGATTTTAAAGTGATAGTATCCTCATTCAGATTCCAGGGACCTAAAAATAGGCTCTGTTTGCCAAGGTCGGCAGGGACATTCAAGAGGCTGACAACAAGAAAGGAGACAGGTGGTGAATGTATAAGTGCTGCCCACTAGCAGATAGAGGAGCGCAGCACAGTACCTTACTTGCATAGATAACATAAAAACAAAACAAAGAAAATGAAAATCATGGACAAGTCACTCCAACATACAATCACCAACTAAATATAAACACAAAAACATCACAATGCCTCAGAGACAACAGAGCATCACAGTCCACACAAAGAAGCAAGATACAGCAGGAGAAACAAGGGACCAGGATGAAGACCTAAAACACATCCCTGAGGAAGATGCAGCATTGGAACTCCCAAAAGAATTATAATTAGGTATCTTCAATGAATTGAGGGATAGATCAAGGAAAACACAGAGAAAATCCTAGAACAATTCCTAAAGACAATACAAGAACAAAATGACAAAATAAATGAAAAAATTAGAAATGATACAAAATCTACACACATAAATCCAGAAGATTAATACTAAATTTTCAGAAATAGTTAAGACAATGAATAGGCAAAGGAGCAGGATTGAATCAATGGAAGACAGAATTAGGGACATTGAAGGCAAGTACCTGAATACTTCTTTGGAAAGGGATAAATCAGAAAAAAAAAGGGTAAAACAAAATGAACAAAGCCTAAGGTTCATGTGGGATATCATCAAAAGGAATAACCTACGTGTAATCAGAATTCCAGAACAGGAAGACACAAATAAAACCACAGAGAAAATTGTGGAACATTTGTTGGAAGAGAATTTTCCTGGTATGATGAAAGATGAGAATATATCCATTCAGGAAGTCCAAAGAACCCCAAACAGGATAGACCCCAAAAGAAAATCACCCAGACATATAATCATCAAACT
>NW_006921822.1:2840382-2846961 GCF_000298275.1 Orycteropus afer afer
TGGATGACCAAACTATGGCACATACACACAATGGAATGCTATGCAGCAGTAAAGAACAACGTACAGTCTGCAAAACATGGCATAATATGGATGATCTTGGAGGACAGTATGCTGAGTGAAGTAAGTCACAGAAGGACAAAGAGAGTATTAGTTCATTGTTGTAGGGGGCCAAGGAAAGGTTTATATTTGGAGGGAAACTTTCTTTGTTGCTTGCCAGGAGTGGGAGGGAAGGGGAGGGAACACTGCAAAAAAAAAAAAGAAGCATTGACCCATTTCACTTTAGTTTTGTGTATTTCACTGTACACAAATTATGTTTCAGTAAAATACATTAAAAAAAATTAAATATGGTAAAAGTCAACTACAAAAAAATAGATTTAAATATCGTACCTCTAGAGGGCTAGGACTTTTTAAGCTCAAAAATGATATAAAAGTTCATAATATCATGGACTCGGCTACACACTAATTTTAAAAATTAAAAAAGCAAACAATAGAAAAATAGTTGCCACAAATGCAACAAATGATTAATATGGTTACTTTATAAAAACTTCGCAAAGTGGCATAAACACACTGGACCCCAAGAAGCCAAATGGGGAAAGGACAAAAACTAAAAGTGTGGAAACACAATTGATTGACAAATATGAGAAGGGCATTCAACCCACGTGAGCAGCAGCCTAAACAAAGGACAAAATGAGAATGGATCTGTATGTCCAAGAAGGCAGCAATGGTTATCTAAAAGGTAGTCTATTAATCTATTCACTCTATTATCATTAAATTTATTTATCATTAAATATTATCATTAAAATTTATTTTTATAAAGACCAAGATCATAACACAGGAAATTACTTATGATGTAATGTTCAGTGAATAAAATATATACACTATGTAGATGTAATATTGATATTATATGATATATGATAATCATGTAAAAATAAAAATGATCCATGGTAAAATGACAGGCAGGACATTTGCTAAAACAGTAGTGTTGACTATCTTTGAGGGAAAATATATGAAATCATCAAAGATCTTCTTCTTTTGCTTTACTGTATTTTCAAGTTTTCTTTAGTGATTATGTATTATTTTTCTAATGTAAAATATAGTTTATATTTTTAATAGCAGTACCACATATTATTATATATGTCAAGTACTATCTTGTAATACTAATGATCAATAAGAAACAAAGAAAATATTTATGATATAAACCTTAGGTCTTTTTTCTTATTATCAAAGCAGTAATACCAGACTAAAAAAAGAGATGAACAAAGCAAAAATAAACTACTCAAAAAGGAGATATTTAATAGGATATACAAACTTAACAAATACTTCTTAGAAACATGAAAATTAGTTGAAGACCCCTTAGACAAATTGATTTTTTTAAATCCTTGAAATGTTAAATAATAGGCAAAATAGGGTAAGATGTCCAACAGAATGAAAAAGTTGTGAAAGGCATGAATGTCATGGTTTTCATACAAATTTTAGACAAATATGTCATTAAACAAAAGGATCATGAAATAAATTACTTTTGTATTAACAGACCTGTTCCAAGTCTGCTCAATCCACAGCTTTACAAAAAATGTATATAATGCACTTGCTTTGGTTATCTCTGTGCTGCTCTAACACAAATACCACAAATTGGATGACCTTAACAAACAGGAGTTTATTCTCTTACAATTCTGAAGGTTCTGGTAGCATAGTGGTTAAGACACTTGCCTGCTAACCAGATGGCTGGCGTTTCAAACCCACCAGCCACTCCTCGGAAGGAAGGTCGGGCAATCCTACTTCCGTAGTGATACTGCCTCAGAAACCCAAGGAGGGGTCGCTATGAGTCAAGTTTGACGGCACATAACAACAACAACATTCTGGAGGTTAGAAGTCCAAGTACCAGGTGCCAGGCTCTAGGGGCTGGGTGAAAGCCCTTCAACCTTAGGCTTCAGCTCTGCCTCTTGCTCCCAGTCCACTAAAGCTAGAGGCATCTCTTCACTCAGGCAGCTGTTAGCTGCTGAGGCTGACAAACCCAAGGTCTGTAAGTGAAAAGGCAGAGAGAGTCCAGATATTACCAAACCACATGGCAGGCCATTAATTCAAATCCATTAATATTCCCAAGATCAGCAGGACAACATGGCAGGCTGCTGAACAATGACTCAGCTACATGCAGGGTTCAAGTGTGCCTTCAGCTAGAGACTTTGCTCAAAGTTGCTTCTTAGATATTGGAAGCAGACCACATCCCTAATGCAGCTACTCAGCTACTCCAGTAAATTCTGCCATGGAGTTAATTACCGATCTCACCATGGGGAATAACTACATCTAGCTGCCCATCCACTCAACCAGGCCCAGCCAAGATTACATACAACCTTAACTACCACAGTACTACATTCCATAAACCAGACTGACTGGTTTTTACCAACAGATGGATAAAATCATCTTTTTCCAAAAGCATTAACATTCTAAACTCAACTATATGTGGAAATTTTGGGAAATGTCAACACAGAGCTTAGATTATTAGTGTGTCAAATTAATGAGTGTCAAATTAATGAAGCCCTTCACAGCCTAACTTCACCCAGCAGTGAGAGATTTTGCCTCTTCCAAACCAATCCACACCAACCTGACAAAGACCTGTATATGTTCCCCTTCCTTTGCCCTAAGGCCTCTTTTCACACAATTGACACAGTCTGATGACTCAGTTGGGAAAGAACCCATCAAACAGTGGGGCAGGAGCTACTAGACCTTTCTGTTTTCCTTGTGCAGCCTAAACAAAGCATAACTGAGTCACAAGTGATGGAAATCAGATCCATCAAATGACTGCAAAGGCAAATATT
This sequence comes from Orycteropus afer afer, assembly GCF_000298275.1. Lineage (NCBI taxonomy): Eukaryota > Metazoa > Chordata > Mammalia > Tubulidentata > Orycteropodidae > Orycteropus > Orycteropus afer. The sequence continues at coordinate 2,843,196 of NW_006921822.1, forward strand.
CAGACCCATGGGCCCAATAGAACACCTGGAAGTCTCCCTAAAAGGCCATGCTTTCCTACGAATTTCAGATCTTACAATCCACTCAACCCAGGCTAGGAATTCTCAGCAGTTTTCACTATACTTGTGAGTATCCATCAATGGATTCATAATTGCCACAACAAAAGACTCAAACATACCAACAATCATGAGGACAGCAATATTTCATTCTGGTATACACAAGGTTGCCATGATACAGAGCCAACTAGACAGAACCTAACAACAAAATCTTCATTCTAGCCTTAAACTCCTTGGTTTCTGGGTTTCCCAGACCAAGTCCTGTGGTTCAGGCTGACCTATTTGTGTCCTATGGATTTAAACCATTTCTCCACACTGTCCTGTGGATTTAAATTATGACTGAGAATATTTCATTCAGTTATTCTACACAAATTCATTGTCGCTGTTGTTAGTTGCCAGTGGGCTGGTTCTAACTCATACCCACCCTACATACAACAAAACAAAACAGTGCCCAGTACTGTGCTATCCTCACAATCACTGCTACACTTGAGTCCATTGTTGCAGCCACTGGGTCAATCCATCTCATTGAGGGTCTTCCTCCTTTTCACTAACCCTCTATTTACCAAGCATGATGCCCTTCTTCAGGGACTGGTCCCTCCTGATAACATGTCCAAAGAATGTTAGACCAGTCTCGCCATGCTTGCTTCTAAGCAGTATTCTGGCTGTACTTCTTCCAAGACATATTTGTTCATTCTTCTGGCAATCCATGGTATATTCAATATTCTTTGCCAACACCATAATTCAAATGCATCAATTCTCCTTTGGTCTTCCTTATTCATTGTCCAGCTTTAGCATGCAACTGAAAACACCATGGCTTGGGTCAAGCGTACATCAGTTCTCAGAGTGATGTCTTTGCTTTTTAACACTGTAACAAGGTCTTCTGCAGGAGAGTCACCCGATGCAATACATGGTTTGATTTCCTGACTGCTGCTTCTATGGGTGTTGATTGTGGACCCAAGAAAAATGAAATCATTGACAACTTCAATCTTTTCTACGTTTATCATGTTGCTGCTTATTGATTCAGTTGTGATGATTTTTGGTTTTCTTTGTGTTAAGGCATAAACCACACAGAAGGCTTTGAGCTTCATCAGTAAGTGCTTCAGGTCCTCTTCACTTTCATCAAGCACGGTTGCATCATCTGCATACTGCATGTTGTTAATGTTGTATGTTGCTAGGATCCTGGAAGCTATAGCACCAGTACTTCAAATACCAGCAGGGTCACCCATGGCAGCCAGGTTTCAGCAGGTTCCAGACTAAGATAGACAGGGAAGAAGGACCTCGTGATTTACTTCTGGAAAAATTGGCCAGTGAAAATCTTATGGATAGCAGTGGAACATTGCGCCAGAAGATAAGCCCCTCAGGTTGGATTGTTGTTGTTGTTACGTGCCCTCGAGTCGGACCTGACTTATAGCGACCCCTTCTTGGGTTTCGGAGGCAGTATCACTACGGAAGTAGATTGCCCTCAAAATACAAATGCCTCCTCAAAGTATAGTCACTTTAATGATGTGGATGGAATAAAGCTTTTAGAATCTTCTTTTGCTGATATGTCACAACTCAAAATGAAAAGAAACAGCTACAAACATCCACTAATAATTGGAACGTGGAATGTACAAAGTATGAACTAGGAAAAGAGGAGGTTGTCCAAAATGAAATAGAATTCTTGAGGATTTATGTCCTAGGCATTAGTGAGCTGAAATGGACTGGTATTAGCCATTTTGAATCAGACAATAATATGGTCTACTATGTTGGGAATGACAAATTAAAGAGGAACAGCATCACATTTGTGGTACTTAAGTTTGTGTGTCAACCTGGCTGGGCCTGGTTGAGTGGCTGGGAAGCTAGATGTAGTTATTCCCCATGGTGAGATTGGTAATTAACTCCATGGTGGAATCTATTGGAGCAGCTGAGTAGTTGCTTTAGGGATGTGGTCTGCTTCCAGTATATAAGAAACAACTTTGAGGAAGGTCTCTAGCTGAAGACACACTTGAACCCTGCATGTAGACTGCCATGTTGTCCTGCCGATCTTGGGAATTTTAATGGATTTGAATTAATGGCCTGCCGTGTGGTTTGGTAATATCTGGACTGTGCCTCTTCATTTACAGACCTTGGGTTTGTCAGCCTTAGCAGCTAGCAGCTGCCCAAGTGATGAGATGCCTCTAGATTCAGTGGACTGGGAGCAAGAGGCAGAGCTGAAGCCCAAGGTTGAAGGGCTTTCACCCAGCCCCTAGAGCCTGGCACCTGGAACTCAGATTTCTAACCTTCAAAATTGTAAGAGAATAAACTCCTATTTGTTAAAGCCATCCTATTTGTGGTATTTCTGTTAGAGCGGCACTGGATAACTAAAACAACATTCATCATCAAAAAGAACAATTCAAGATCTAGTCTGAAATAAAACACTGTCAGTGATAGGATAATACCTGTATGCCTACAAGGAAGACCAGTTAATATGACTATGGTTCTAATATACACTTCCACCAAAGATGAAGAAATTGAAGATCTTTACCAATTTCTGCAGTTTGAAATTGATCAAACATGCAATCAATATGCATTGATAATTACAGTCATTGGAATGCAAGGATTGGAAACAAAGAAGGAGCAGTAGCTGGAAAATATGGCTTTGGTGATAGAAAAGGTGCTGTAGACAGCATGACAGATTTTTGTAAGACCAATAACTTATTCATTGGAAATACTTTTTTCAACCACTTAAATGGCAACTATACATGTGGGCCTCACCAGAGAGAATATGCAAGAATCAAATCAACTATATCTGTGAAAAGAGATGATGAAGAAATTCAATTTTATCAGTGAAAACAAGGCCAGGGACTGACTGTGTAACACTATCGATTGCTCATATGCAAGTTCAAACAGAAGCTGAAGAAAATGAAAACAAGTCTACAAGAGCCAAAGTACAACTTTGAGTATATCCCACCTGAATTTAGAGATCATCTCAAGAAGAGATTTGACATACTGAACACCAATGACCAAAGACCAGACAAGATATGGGATGACTAATACATTGGGAAGAAAGGCAGGTAAACCAATTATTAAAATGCATTTAGTCACTGTTGTAATGAACACAAATAGCAGGGAGAGAATAAGAGAAACCAGGGAAAATCTCAGGAGGAGACAGTATTGAGCTAAGTATGATATGAAGGTCCAATGACTTGGTACACAGAAGTTCATTATTGATTGAGGGCAGAGCATGGTAGTATGTTTGGAGAACTTGTACAAAATTTAGGTTAGAATTATGCTGTTCAATATGGTAGCTAACCTTAACTTAAGCACATATGGGATCCCTGGGGAGTGCAAATGGTTAATGTGCTTGGCAGTTAACCAAAAGGCTGGAGGTTCAAGTCTACCCAGAATTACCTCAGAAAAAAAGTTTAAGAAAATCTACTTCTAGTTCCGGCAAGATGGTGGACTAGGCAGACAGACTGCACAGGCACTCTTTAACAAAGAAAAGGGAACCCAATTAACACAGACACAGAAGGTAATATTGGACCCCTGAGCCTTGAAGGGAAGGATATAGAAGAGGACTAAACCCCAACTAGCAGAAGAATTTGCGTGAAATTACCAAAAGAGGAGACATACAGAGCTGTGGTTTGGCAGCGTTCCTGAGCGATCCTGACGGCACAGACAGCTTGGAGATTCCTGAGTGCTGGTAGGACTTAAGAATTAACCTAAAAATCAGCGCTGCTAGCCAGGGACTGCA
>NW_006921822.1:2851301-2852022 GCF_000298275.1 Orycteropus afer afer
GTGCTATAAATGTAAGTGAAAAAAATGCAAATTAGCTTATTAATAATTTTTAATATCAATTTTTGAAATGATATTATCTTGGATATACTGGATTAAATAAAATGTAGTATTAAAATTAATTTCACCTGCTTCTTTCTACTTTTTAAAATATGTCTACTAGAAAATTACCTGTAGCTCATGTTGAATTTCTATTGGACAGTTTTGGGTTAGTGTATAGAGTCCTTGGTTGAAAGTGCAAAAAATAAATAAATAAATAAATAAAACAAAGAGGCTTTGAATGTCAAACAAGCAGAGGCACTAGAAATCTGAGCAGGGAAAGGAATGGCAATGTCAGAAAGGCCTGTTGGGAAATTACTCTGGAGGTAGAGTGTAGAAGAAAGGAGGGCTGGAAGACAAACCAGAGGCAGGAAAGCTCACGTGGAGGCACAAACAATATATGGTCAATGTGTGACCAGCTTGCCTTCCAACTACTGGATCTGCTCTCAGGGGCTCTTAATGTCTATGTGTCATGGGCCCCTTTGCCAGTCTAGTGAAGCCTATGGACCATTTCTCAGATTAATGCTTTTCAATACAGAACATAAAATACCAAGGATTATAAGGAAAACCAATTACACTGAAATACAGTTATCATTTAAAAAATCTGTGATATATCCAATTAAAAAATGGGCAGAAGACATGAATAGACACTTCACCAAGGAGGATATTCAAGCGGCCAACAAAC
>NW_006921822.1:2854452-2857813 GCF_000298275.1 Orycteropus afer afer
TTTTTTTTTTTTAATTGTGATTTCAGTGAAAGTTTACACAGCAAATTCATTTTCCATACAACAGTTCATACACATTTTGTTTAATGACACTGATTGCAATCCCCACAATACAACAGCTCTCTTCCCACTTCCTCCCTGTGGTTACCTTTTCCCTATGTCCTTCTTTCCTATGCATTCCTGCCCTCTAAGCTTTCTCCCCATGCAAATACTGCCCTTCTGATCTCCCATGGTTGATGATTCTAAGCAGTACACCTACATGGTATAAATGTTCACCTTATATGCCTGTCTATTGTTTGGCTGGAAGCCACAAGAGTGAGTTCAATTCCAGGCCCAAAGGGTAACTAGGGTCATAGTCTCAGGGGTTCCACCAATCTCTATCAGACCTGGTCATTTTTATGAGACCCAAAAGACATTTTAGGAGAAATATATCAGGTTTTCCTTTTTGGTGATCAGAAAACCCATGTATTTTTCTCAAGAGGTGGAACAATGACCAAAGGAAATGGCCAGACTTCGTCTCACATACTTTGATCATGTTGTCAGAAGGGGCCAGTCCCTGGAGAAGAATATCATGCTTAGTAAGCTTATTAGCTTCAACCTTAACTTGCATATGAGCAACTGATGGTCTGTTCCACAGGGTCAATGAAAAAGGGGAAGACCCTCAACAAGATGGACTGACACGGTGGCTCAACAAGAAGACCCTCAACAACATGGTCACTATGAGTGGGAACTGACTTGACAGCACCGGACAACACTCTACCACTCATCTGTCAGTTTGTCCTACTGTGGTGGCTTGCGTGTTGCTGTGAGGCTGGAGGCTACGCCACCAGTATTTCAAATACCAGCAGGGTCACCCATGGTGGGCAGGTTTCAGCAAAGTTTCCAGACTAAGACAGACTCAGAAGAAAGAAGGGGCTATCCACTTCTCAAAGAATTGGCCAGTGAAAACCTTAGGAATAGCAGTGAAACACTGCTATATATTACTGGAAAACTTTAGGAACAGCCCAGAAACCTTGTCTGATACAGTGCAGGATGATGAGTCTCTTAGATTGGAAGGCACTCAAAAACTTGGGAAGAGCTGCCTCCTCAGAGTAGAGCCAGCCTTAATGATGTGGATGGAGTAAGGCTTTTGGGACCTCCATTTGCTGTTGTGGTATGACTCAAAATGAGAAAAAACAGCTGTAAAAATCCATTAATAATTGCAATGTGGAATGTACAAAACATTGAATCTAGGAAAATTCTGTGTTGTCAAAAATGAAATGGAATGCATAAAGATCAATATCCTAGGCATTAGTGAGCTAAAATGGACTGGTTTTGGCTATTTTGAATCAGACAACCATATGATCTACTATGCCTGGAATGACAAATTGAATAGGAATGGTGTGGCATTCATCGTCACAAAGAATGTTTCAAGATCTATCGTGAAGTACAATGCTGTCGGTGATAGGATAATTTCCACATTATGGAAACAACTCAAATACCCATCAACAGATGAATAGACAAACAAAATGTGGTGTATACAATAGAATATTATCCAGCCATAAAGAGAAATGAAGTTCTAATCTAAATCATGACGCCACATGGACCTTGAAAATATTACATTAAGTACATAAGTCAGACCAAAAAAAAAAAAAAAAAAAACCTAACCCGCTGCCATCGACTCAATTCTGACTCATAGCAACTCCCATTGGGTTTCCGATGTGGTAAATCTCTGAGGAAGTAGATTGTCCAGTCTTCCTTTCATGGAGTGTCTGGGGGGTTTGAACCACCAATCTTCTGGTTAGCTGTCAAATGCCTTAGGCACTGAGCCACCAGAGCTCCTTAAGCCAGACACAAAAGAACAAATACTGCATGATCCCACTTCTACAAACTTTCTAGAGCAGGAAAATGCATAGAGACCAAAGTAGGTATACGATTACCAGGCACTTGGGGCAGGGGAAAATGGAGAGTCAATGCTTTATGAGTGCTAAATTTCTTCTTGGTGCGATGAAAAAGTTTTAGAAGTAGATAGCTGTGATGGTTGTATACCATTGTGAAAGTAATTAATGTCACTGAACTGTACACTTTAAAAATGGTTAAAATAGCAAATTTTAGGTTATATGTATTTTATCACAAGAAAATTTTTTAAATAAATAGCCAATAAAAAATAAAAATAACTACATTCTGCCAACTTAGGAGGAAGTAGCTCTATTTCTAAACATAACACAATAAGACTCAGCCCAGTTCACAAAGCTTCATGCTCTGCTGAGAAACCACACACACGTGCCACTGGGAGCTCTGGTGGTATAGTGCCTAAGGCATTTAACTGCTAACCAAAAGACTGGCGGTTCAAACCCACCAGCCACTCCTTGGAAGGAAGGCTGGTCAATCTACTTCCACTTCCATAGGGAACCCCAGGAGGGGTCGCCATGAGTCAGATCCAATTCCACGGTAGTGCATTTGGTCTTTGGTTTGGTGCCAACTACTAGCAGAATTTCAGACAGAATGTAACCAAAACCTGTACTCAAAACACTGTAGGGTGTTTTTTGAAGGAGAGATGAGGACTCAGACCACAGAGTGGTTATTCCAGTGTTTCCAGTGTGACAGGGAGGCATGAGACTCACCTGTAGGTGTATGGCCCCACTTCTGTAACCTGAGGGGTTTCCCCTTGGAGGATCTCCTCTGGATTGGTGACATTGAAGAAATAGAACCGGGTATACACAGGCAGAGGAGGCTTCTCCCAAGAGTCAAAGGTCTCAGTGCCATTCCTTAACACGATATTCTAGGGGAGAAAAGCAAAACAGAATTTACAAAAATGGAAGGCAGTTGACTCTAAATAATACAGAAAACAGAGAGAAACACTCCCTTATTTGACTTCCTAAAAGAAAACCAAAAACCAAATCCACTGCCATCAAGTTGATTCCACGGCAGTAAATTTTTATGGAAGTAGATTGCCCGACTTCCTTCCATGGAGTGGCTGGTGGGTTTGAACAACCAGTCTTCTGGTTAGCAGTCAAATGCCTTAGGCACTGAGCCACCAGAGCTCCTCATCTGACTTCCTAGCCCCCTTATGTTAATTATTTCACAGCCATTCAACAGCAGTCCTGGAAAGCAGGGCCATGTCTTACACCAATATAAACCCCCAGTCCTTGGCTCCTCCCTGCCCCCAACCCTATTAAGCCACTAAAAGTTTTCAATAAATATTTGTTGTAAAGGAAGGACACTAGAGTCTAGCTTGAAGATGGAAACACAGTGTTGTCAAAACTAAGATAGTAAATTATCTACAAGGCCCTATTAGCTATGCTATTTTCAAAGACTCCAGTGATGGTAGTATATGAAAAAAAAAAAAAAACTCACTGTCGTGGAGTCAGACCCAACTCACAGT
>NW_006921822.1:2858058-2859685 GCF_000298275.1 Orycteropus afer afer
ATGAAAGTAGATTGCCCACCCTTCCTTCCGAGGAGTGGCTGGTGGGTTTGAACAGCCAGCCTTCTAGTTAGCAGTCAAATGCCTTAGGCACTATACCACCAGAGCTCCTGATGGTAATGTATAGCTGTTGTAAAGATTAGGCCATTCTGAGAAGCACCAAACACTCCCAGCTTGCCCAGGTAAGAAAGGGACAGGGAGATAAACCTAACAAGGCCAGTTTTGGTTCTTCCTATTGAAGGTGAACCACACCCATTCCTACAGCCTCCACCCCTAGGAGCTTTACATGTGCTTTTCTCATTCAAAATCCAACAAACCCATAAAGTAGAGATACCTGTCTCACTGAGGCTAAATGCCTATGATAGATTATATTCTTTGCGCACAATCCTTCACATCCACCCTAATCATGGCTCCCCATGTGAGGAGTATTCTTTCCAATCCCACTGACTTAGTCAAGTGACTTGCTTAGTCAAGTGACGTGCTTTGACCAATGGAATGTGGGTGAAACTGCAATGTGCCAACTTGGAGCTAAGATCTTAACAGGCATGGCAGTGTTCCACCAACTGTCTTGGAGCTTCTTCGCTCTACAGTGAGAAGAGCATGCTGTAGGTAGCTGTTCCTTTAGCTATATCCTAAAATGAAGCTATGGTGACCCACCTGAAAGCTGACTAGAAGCCTAAAGTCCTGCCTAGCCTCACTTTGCCAGCTAAGCTCAGCCAAACTGCAGCCATCCTGCTGACCCATGAGTGGGAAATACATGTTACTGCTTTAAGCCACTGAGATTTGGGGGTTGTTAGTTATTCAGCACTGTAATAGCCTGATTAATATAGCACCCAGTGTTAATAGGCAGAAACCTAATACCTAACAGTCCTTGTTCTTGTTGTTAGGTGCCATCAAGTTGATTTTGATTCAAAGCAACCCCATGTGACTGAACAGGACTGTCCCACAGGGTTTTCTAGGCTGTAATAATTGCAAGAGTGGAGCACCAGGTCTTTCTCCCTCAGAGTCACTGGGGTAAGCCCTGAGCCTTAACCATTGCACCACCAGCAGGACTCCTTTAACAGTCGTAACAGTCCATAATCTGTTAATGGAAAAAAACCTTGCATTTTTTACAGTGAAAATTGTTGAAGCACAGATGAATGAAAATAAAGCAAAATGCAAACAGGATTAACTCTGAGTGTTGGGAATTTGGATACTTTCGGTTTTCTTTTTGGTGGTGGTGCCCTCGAGCCAGCTCCAACTCAGAGTGATTCTCTGTATAAAAGAATGAAACACTGCCCAGTCCTGTGCCATCCCCACAATATTTGCTATGCTTGAGCCCATCGTCATAGCCACTGTGTAAATCTATGTCTTTGGTGAGATTTTGTATTTTCCAATTTTTTTAAATAATAAATAGAAAAAAATTAACATGAAGAAAAACTTTTAAAATGAAATCAAGATGAAAACGAGGTCTACCGATACAGTTCATGGAAAGCCACTAGTGAAATAATAAGGACTAGATAATAAGCAATATAGCCTTTTGATGTTACCTGTCACTCTCCTGGCAGTTAGCCTCTGAATGACAATAAACAAAGGGACCACATGCTAAAAATGTGTGATACTGTTACACAGCATACAGCAGGATGTCAAA
>NW_006921822.1:2860129-2868965 GCF_000298275.1 Orycteropus afer afer
GAAACCTCCAGCCACTCCTCGGAAGGAAGTTTGAGCAATCTACTTCCGTAGTGATACTGCCTCGGAAACCCAAGGAGGGGTCGCTATGAGTCAGATACCACTCGACAGCACATAACAACAACAACAACAACATATGGATGTGAGAGCTGGACAATGAATAAGGAAGACAGCAGAAGAAATGATGTATTTGAATTGTGGTGTTGGCAGAGAACATTGAACATATTACAGATTGCCAGAAGAATGAACTAATCTGTCTTGGAAGAAGTACAGCAAGAATACTCCTTAGAAGCAAGGATGGTGAGACTTTGCCTCACATACTTTGGACATGTTACCAGGAGGGGCCAATCCCTGGAAAATGACAACACGCTTGGTAAAGTAGAGGATAAGCAAAAAAAAAGGAAGACTCTCAACAATGGAAGACTCTGCAACAATGGGCTCAAAGGCAGCAAGGACTGTGAGGATGGCAGGGGACCGGGCAGTGTTTTGTTCTGTTGAGATAAGATGAATGGGATGGAAAATTCTGAAGATAAATCATGAAAGCCCTTTCCTCTAACCTTCAGGATCCTGCCTAAGAGCTCTCCTTGGTGAAGTCAGCCCAGCTGTTCCTGCCCATGTTGCTCTCTCCCTACTCCAGCCTCCTGCGGCACTCAGCAGCTTAATGAGGGATTTTGGGTAGTAAATGTGTACTTCATTTCATAGTTACTTAAGAGCTTCATTGTCTTCAACTTATCGCCTAAACAGGAATCTATTTGTGGGGGAGTGAGGATCAAGTCCTGCTCAGAGTAAGAGAGCGCCAGAAGCACAAAGGTCCTCAGAGTTGATGAGGCCTGTTTAAGTCAGGTGGCCTGAAAGAGTAAGAGAGTGATTCAAGGTCATGTTGCTGTTGTTAGGTGCTGTAGAGTCATCTCTGACTCATAGCGGCCTTATGCACAACAGAATGAAACACTGTCCGGTCCTGTGCCATCCTCACGACCTTGCTATACTTGACCCCATCGTTGCAGCCACTGTGTCCATCCATCTCCATGAGGGCCTTCCCCTTTATTGTTGATCCTCTACTTTACTAAGCATGAGAACCTTCTCCAGGGAATGGTTCCTTCTGACAACATGACCAAAGTAGGTAAGATGAAGTCTGGCCATTCTCACTTCCAAGAAGCATTCTGGCTGTACTTCTTCCAGGATGGATTTGTTAGTTCTTTTAGCAGTCCATGGCACTCTCAGCATTCTTCGCCAAGACACAACTCAAAAGCATCAACTCTTCTTCGGTCTTCCTTATTCATTGTCCAGTTCTCACATGCATTGAGAGGTGAATGAAAATACCATGGCTTGGGTTAGGCGCACCTTAATCTTCAAGCAGACATCTTTGCTCTTCAACACTTGAAAGCGTACTTTTGCAGCAGATTTCCCCAGCATGATAAATACGTCATCTGATGTCTTGACTGCTGCTTCCAGTGGTGTTGACTGTAGAACCAAGTAATATGAAGTCTTTGACAACTTCAACTTTTTCTCCATTTATTGGTGTTGATGCTGTTTATTGGTCCAGTTGTGAGGATTTTTGCTTTCTTTACATTAAGGTACAATCCATACTACAGACTGTAGTCTTCAATCATCATCAGTAAGTGCTTCAAATCATCCTCACTTTCACCAAGCAAAGTTGTGTCATCTGCATATTGCAGGTTGTTAATGAGTCTTCCTCCAATCCTGATGCCACATTCTTCTTCATATAATCCAGCTTCTTGGATTATTTGTTCAGCATACAAATTGAGTAAGTATGGTGAAAGGATACAACCCTGATACACTCCCTTCTTGATTTTAAACCATGCAGTGTCCCCTTGTTCTGTCTGAACAACAGCCTCCTGATCTATTTATAGGTTCTTCATGAGCACAATTAAGTGTTCTGGAATTCCCATTCTTCTCAATGTTATCCATAATTTGTTATGATCCATACAATCAAAAGCTTTTGCACAGTTAATGAAACACACGTAAACATTTTTTTGGTATTCTTTGTTTTCAGCCAAGACACATCTGACATCAGCAATGATATCCCTTGTTCCACATCCTCTTCTGAATCCAACTTGCATTTCTGGAAGTTCTCTTACCAATATACTGCTGTGGCCATTTTTGAATTATCTTCAGTAAGATTTTACTTGCATATGATATTAATGATATTGTTCAATAATTTCCATATTCTGTGGGATCACTTTTCTTTGGAATGGGTACAAATATACATCTCTTCCAGTCAGCTGGCCAGGTAGCTGTGTTCCAAATCTCTTGGAATAGCCAAGTGAGTGCCTCTAGTGTAGCATCTGTTTGTTGAAACATCTCAATGGGTATTCTGTCAATTCCTGGAGCCTTGTTCTTTGCCAATTCCTTCAGCACAGCCTTGACTTCTTCCTTCAGTACCATTGGTTCTTGATCTTATGCCACCTCCTGAAATGGATGAACATCAACCAATTCTTTTTGGTACAGTGACTGTGTATATTCCTCCCATCTTCTTTTGATGTTTCCTGCATCATTCAATATTTTGCCCATAGAATCTTTCAATATTGCATCTCAAGGCTTAAATTTTTTCCTCAGTTCTTGCAGCTTGAGAAATGCTGAGCATGTTCTTCCCTTTTAGTTTTCTAACTCCAGATCGTTGCACATTTCATTACAATAATTGACTTTGTCTTCTCAAGGTCATAAAGCTACTTAATGTCAGAGTTGGTTCTGGAACCTAATGCAGCTTTTATCTGGTCTACAGGCCCATCTCTGCATACAACATGTTTAAAAATAGGTATAAATATGTTTACACAAGGAGTCTCTCTACTATGAAGTATACATACAACACCTAAAAACAGCTCAGTAACATGTATTTAAGCTCCCTAACACTAATATTCCTTCCGAGGAGTGGCTGGTGGGTTTGAACCGCCAGCCTTCTGGTTAGCAGTCAAGTGCTTTAGCCACTATGCGGAAGGTTGGGCAATCCTACTTCCATAGTGATACTGCCTTGGAAACCCAAGGAGGGGTCGCTATGAGTCAGGGCCGACTCAACGGCACATAACAACAACAACAACAACACTAATATATTAACTACAAAAAAAAAAAAAACTCACTGCCATTGAGTCAATTTTGACTCATAGTGACCCCCAATGGGTTTCCAAGGTTGTCAATCCTTATAGAAGTAAATCACCCCATCTTCCTTTCACAGAGCAGCTGGTGGGTTTCAACTGCTGACCTTTTGGTTAGCAGCCAAATGCCTTATCCACTATGCCACCAGAGCTCCTTATACTATGAGAAGGTCTAATATGTAAATAGGGGTCCTGGATGGTGCAGTTAACATTCTTGCTGCTAACTGAAAGGTTGATAGTTCAAGTCCATCCAGAATCACCTTGGAAGAAAGGCCTGGTAATCTATTTCCAAAAAATCAGCTACTAAAAACCCTATGGAACACAGTTCTACTATGACACACATGGGGTCATCATGAGTCAGAATCAGCTTGGCAGCAAGTGGTTTATTTCAGTGTTAACAAGTAAATATTTATGTTTTTTTTTTTTTTTTTTTTCTTCTAGGATGGCTTCTAAGGGATTCTGAAGGCCCTTGGATATTTAAAAATTTGTCTAATTTCACTGAAGTAACAATCTCTTTTTTCTTGTCCATAAATTTCCAGAAAAGGGCAGAGCAATAATTTCCCCTCCTCCAAGAATTCCTTAAATATCCCTTCAAGTGGATGCATCATCCCTTCCTTTGAAACCAAAACAGGTAACATAGGAATCCCTTAGAAAACAAAGGGGTCAAGTCAGAAAATATCTTCTAAAATTGAAGTTAACAGGAATCAACATGAAATCAGCAATCTAATGTGAAACTGAAAGTACAGTTACATGAGATTAAGTGTTAGCTTCTTAAGACAGAAAAGAGCTCTGGTGGTACAGTGGTTAAAAAGCATTCCACTGCTAACCAAAAGTTCGGTGGTTTGCACCACCAGCTGCTCCACAGGAGAAAGATGAGTCAATCTGCTTCCATAATGATTTGCAGCCTTGGAAACCCTATGGGGAAGTTCTACTCTATCCTAAAAGGTCACTGTAAGTCAGAATCGACTTGATGGCAATGGGTTCTCAAGACAGAAATTGCTGATCTATGAAAAAGAGTAGGTTTCTCTCTCTCTCTCTCTCTCTGTCTTTAATTCTTCCTACAATGCCTAGACAAAACAGTTCCAGGAGAAATATTTGTTGAATCAACTAAATATAGTACTAGAAAATATACATGCTATCCATCAACTTTGCTTATAAGATGTTGGAAAAGAACTTGGTATGTGGTGGGTGATCAGTGAACAGCAGTGCTTAGAAAAACAGTACCAAGTAAGTGGTCAAAAGGAAAGCCACAGTGTCAGAGCTGGTAACATCAGCTCTATACCTACATACCCAGGAGGGCCTTTAAAGTACACCCAAAAGAGGAAGAAGTGGCTGGTTACTGACCACTTGATACACTTGGTCACACTCAGACACAAAGAAAACAATAGCTTCTTCTGAATCACAGAAGCACAGCTCCAGTACCTATCAGATCATGTATCTTATCAGTAATCAAGCACTCTACAGAGCTAAATGCAGCCAGTTCCTTTTGTAGAAAGAAAAATCTTTGTCTCTCCATTATCCCTTTTCCTAAAAATTATTTAAAGTAGTGCTAAAAACCAGCTCCCTCCAGTCGACTCTAACTCATGGCAGCCCCATGTATGTCACAACAGAACCGTGCTCCATAGGGTTTTCAGTGGCTGATTTTTTGGAAGTAGTGGCTTCAAACCACTAACCCTTCTGTTAGCAGCTGAGGAGGTTACCAATTGCACCAAAAGGGGCTGCAAAGCAGTGCCACCCCCATGGTTTTCTTACAAAATATACAACGATGCATGCAAATGATCCAAACACTACATAAATGCACAGAGTGCGGTAGGAGATACTCAGCAGCATAGATATGATTTCTGCATTGCAGGAGCTTACCGTCTATTTAAGGGAATACTGAAAACATTTTTCCTGGAACCATGTGCTTAGTGGGTGTGGAGAATGAGACAAGAAAAGATACAGAGCCGTGGCAGTGCTGGGGATAAAACTGGATGTGGGTTTTGCAGGGAGTCAGGAAGTTGATTTTGTCTGATACACAACAGGGAGCCATGGAAAGTTTCAGAGCTGCAAAATAATACTTATAATATTTACTGAAAACTACCAAGACCCAGGCTACCTTACTTCATCTCGCTCTCCTTCCAATTGCCATTCAGTCAATTCCGACTTATGAAGACCCCACGTGTGTCAGAGCAGAACTATCTACTCCATAGGGTTTTCAATGGCTGATTTTTTAGAACCAGATAGCCACCCCTTTCTTCCAAGCCACCTCTGTGTGGCCAAGAACCTATAACCTTTTAGTTAGAAGTGGAGTACATTAACCATTTGTACTTTTATAGTCTGTGAGGTAAAAGTCATCTTCCCTATTTCACACTGCAGGAGACCAAAGCTCAAAGAGGATAGAAATGCCTGAGGTGACATTCCCTCATAGGGGGTGTGTGGAAGGCTGAAGTAGAAGGCTGAAGGGGCCCCTTGCTGAAAACTGCAGAATCTTAACAAATTAGCAGGCACGATTAGAGTAGATATTAATCATTGTGACTAACTTGCTATTTTCCCCTCTCTTTTGCTTTCTTTTAAGTGAATAGAATAGCCAACCTTTTCATGGATGCTTATTTCTTTAGGTTTGTTATTTTAAATTATGTATTTAACTAAGCATAACCCTCTCCCATGATTGGTTTTGGCCGAGGACCGTAGTCTACAAAGCAAGACAACCCTGGGAAGAGGGATACGGAGTCTGGAGTAACCATGAAGAAGAAGAAAGACATTCCAGACATTCCCAGGGGTCTTCAACCCCCTCCCCATTTCCCTATATAATCATACTTATCCCTTTGCTTGGAGAGACAGACTTTTTATTTTTTCACTTTTATTATTTATTTATTATTGTGATTTGGGTGAAAATTTACAGAGCAAATTCATTTTCTATACAGCACTTCATACACACTTTGTTTAATGACATTGACTGCAATTCCCCAAAACGTAACGACTCTCTTCCCACTTCCTCCCTGTAGTTACCTCTTCCCTATGTCCTCCTTTCCTATGCATTCCTGCCCCCTGAGCTATCTCCCTGTGCATATACTGCCCTTCTGTTTTCCCACGATTGACTGTTCTAAAGAGTGTATCTACCTGATGTAAATGTTCACCCTAATATGCCTGTCTGTTGTTTGGCTGGAAGCCACAGGAATGAGTTCAATTCAGATCTGAAAGGTAACGAGGGGCCATAGTCTCAGGGATCTCACCAGCCTCTATCAGACCAGGAAACCTGGTCTTCTGTATGACTTTGAGTTTTGTTCCACATTGTTCTCCCCTCTATCCAGGATCTCATGCACTAATCTCTTTCTGAATAGTTGATAGTGGTAGCCGAGCACTATCTAGTTTTTCTGGTCTCACAGTCATATAGGCTGAGGTTCATTCGCATAGTCCCCTAGTTCCCTGGACTAATTGCTTCCGTGTGTCTTTGGTTATCTTCATTCTTCTTTGGTCTGGATGAGGAGAGATCCATTGTTGCCTCTAGATGGTCGCTTGCAAGCTTTAAGACGCCAGTCGCTATTCACCAAAGTAGAATGTAGAACAATGTTTTTGTGTAGTACGTTATGCCAATTGAGCTTGATGTCCCCTGTGACCATGGTCCCAAGCCCACAGGTCCAACTAATCGCTCCCTTAGGGTGGATGGCTGTGGCTAAGAAGTTATAGTGACTTTGCCCCTTGTTAGCACTATTATATGTATAGACACATATACAAATATGTATGTGGAAGTATCTGCCAACTTTATATATGGTCATGGGAATATTCCCTTTTGCCTAGACATTCCTAATCATTCAGCCTGTCTATCCATCTGTTGACTCATAGATTAATATTTGTTATCACTGATAATGCAGTATTGTATATGTAAAAGAGTTTATCTTTGTTGGAGACAAACTTTTCAAAGAAACGGTTCTCTGTCTCCTTGATATCGATACTTAATAAATCTTTTGTTTTTCCACTTCAGCCTGTTGTGGTGATTGGTCCTACTTGGGACAGAAGGTAAGAACCTCGTTATTCTTGCATCAGATGGAGCCAACCTCCTATCTCAGATTCACTCCTGTGCTCCTAACCTTGTGCTCTGACACCTATTTTGAATTGATACAATGAAAGAAATGTTTTTGGCAGTAGTGTGAAGGAGGGCTTGGCCAAGAGAGAAAATTAGTTAGGAGACTACCAGACTGGTCTGGATGCAAGGTGACAAAAGCCAGACCCAAGTAGTCGTGCTGGATATGGAAAGGCAAGAATGAACTTGAAAGAGATTTTCCAACAGCATACTGCTATTAAAAATACATTAGAATACAATTCAAATAATGTAATCAATGTCACTGAAGTGTACATGCGGAACTGTTGAAATGATGTATGTTTTGCAGTATATATTTTCAACAACAAAAATAAATAAATAAATTTTAAATGCATTGGAAATAACAAGTATTGATGAGGATGAACAGAAATTGGAATTCTCATCTACTGCTGGTAGTAATGTAAAATGGTGTAGCCACTGTGGAAAACAGTTTGGTGGTTCCTCAAAAAGTTAAACATAGAATTATCAAAACCCACCCACTGCCACTGAGTCAATTCTGACTCACAGCGACCCCCATTGGGTTTCCAAGACTATAAATCTTTACAGAATTAGATTGCCCCATTTCTCTTCCACAGAGTGGCTAATGAGTTTGAACCACTGACCTTCTGGTTAGCAGCCAAATGCCTTATCAACTACACCACCAGAACTCCTTTAGAATTACCACATGCCCCTGCAATTATACTCCTAGGTATATATGCAAAAGAACTGAACACAGGGACTAAAACAGGTATTTCTATACCAATGTTCTTTGTAGAGTCCCTGCATGGTATAAATGGTCAACACACTAAGCTGCTAAGGGAAAGGTTGGGAGTTTGAGTCCACTCAGAGGAACCTCAAAAGAATGGTCTTGCAATCTACTTCCAAAAACTCAGCCACTGAAAAACTCTATAGAGCATAGTTCTATTCTTACACACATAACGTCACAATGAGTTGGAATCCACTGAATGGCAACTAGTTAATGTTCACTGCAGCATTATTCACAATAGCCAAAAGATGAAAACAAGTGCCCATCAACAGATGAATAAACAAACAAAAAGTGGTATATCCATACAATGGAATATTATTTGCCATAAAGAGTAACAAAGTTCTTTAACATGCTGGCCACAAAGATGAACCTTGAAAACATTATGCTTAAGTGAAATAAGCTAGACACGAAAGAACAAATATTGTCTGATCCCACTTCTATGAATATCCAGAATAGGCAAATCCACCAAGATAAAAAGTGGATTGATGAGCGGCTCCCAGTAGTTCGGGCTGGGGGCTGAGGAGTTGCTTCTTAATGGGTCCAACGTTTCTGTTTAGGAGTGATGAAAATGTGTTGGAAATAGAGGTGATAGTTATGAAGGTAAAAATGCATTGATTGCCCACTCTCATGGTGCCTGTTTCTCCAACTGTAAAATGAAGAAAGTACTCAATGAACAGTGGCTGTGATCTTGATTATTACAGACTGCAGATGACAGAGTACTAGTGCTAGGCCTGAAGAAAGATAAAAAGCATGTTACTCCCATGAGTCTGCTGAAACATAGACAACCTAACAAATGTTAAACTGTAAGAGAGAAAGAAAAAAAACAAAGTCTTTAGTCGTGACTCTCCCAGCTATCTATATAATCTAGTTTATGTTGAAACAATAAGGAATTAGAATAAAATC
>NW_006921822.1:2870460-2878460 GCF_000298275.1 Orycteropus afer afer
TCCCCCAAAGTTCCAGTTAATTAAGGAAGTTTCAGGATAGAAATAAACACATAGTAATTTTTACTATGAGTCGAAATCAACTGGACAGCAACGGGTTTGGTTTAGACTTGACTCCTTAGTTAAAAACAAAGGAAATTAAAACCCTAACAACAGCAATAAAAACAACTCTTGACAGTCTGCCAAAGTCACAACTGATACCAGATTCTGTTACAACCTCAAATCCCCCCACCATCTGCTCCTACCCCATCACTGTTTTCTCCTTGGCTACTTGTGAGCTGAGTCAAAGATATCCAAACAGTTTTCTATCTTCTTTTGTTGCTGTTACCCGCCACCAGTCCATTCTGACTCATGACAATGCCACGCGTGCAGAGTAGAACAGCTACATGGGTTTTCCAGGCTGTGACCTTTTGGAAGCAGATTGCCAGGCCTGTCTCCTGAGGCACCACTCAGTGGGTTCAAACTACCAAACTTTCAGCTACTGGTTGAGTGTTTTAGTCTATCTGAATCTTGCCCTTAAGACTTTTAGCTTTTCTTGTACCATTAATATGCCTTTTTTCCTCCATTCCATTCCACATGGCTGGACAGCTGTCCAGAAAACCCACTGTAAATTGAAAAGCAAGCCTTGTGTGTGTGTGTGTGTGCGTGTGTGTACACATACTAAGCAGTGAGGGAGAGGGGAGTGAGAGAACAGAAGGAAGTTCATAAATACAGCTGCCAACATTTCTAGAACAGTTGCTTCTTTATTTTTATCTTCTTGCCCTGACTTTCAGCTCCATCACCACCACCACTCGTTGTCATCAGGTCAGCCACGACTTCCCAGCTGCTATCTACTATAAGTCTGCTAGGAGTCAGGGGCCGCACTAGGGTTTTATGTACATTTTCTCTGAGTCTTACACTGACTCTGCAAGGTAGGAATCTTCATTTTGCAGCTGAGAAAATGGTGGCAAGTTTTCCCAAATCAAATAAAATCCGATCAAATCTAGGTCTGCGGGTTTGTACAGCACATTCTGTGCCAGTGCAGCCGCCGCCCGCCGTGCCTCAGAGCACAGTTGCCAGACTCAGCAAAGAAAATGTAGGATGCCACATTAAATTCAAATTTGGGATAAACAAACATTTTTTTAGTATAACTATGTCCCAAATGTTGTATGAGCTATGTCAAAAATGTTGTAATTCTTAGAAAATGTATGCTGAAGAATTCAGGGACAAGGTGTTATGGTGTCTGCAACTTCCATTCAAATGATTCAGGACGGAAAAAAATGTATCAAAAAGAGGAGACATAATATGGCAGGATATTAACAATTAATAAACTGAAGTGAACCAAAATATTGCATGGGACATACACAAACAGAATTAGTTGTAATTTATCTGGAATTCAAATTTAACTGGGTGACCTGTGTTCTAACTAACAAGCCTCCCCCAGAAGAGCCATGAAACTATAAAGAAACCAAACGTTGTGCTCTCTGAACTCTCAAGCCTTCCTGGAGAGTCATCCCTTACTTCCTGAGGAAAGGGAATTAGGGCAGCTATGTGAGATCATGGTTGGGAACTGACACATTGGGAACTCAGAAAAGAACTAAGCTCTGCAAAGAAGAATGAAGAAAACCAGACACATGGAAACAGTCCAAGCAACTGGTACACCACGTGATCCTCAGCCTGTATGACTATGAGACCAGAAGAACTAGATGGTGCCTGGCTACCACAAAAAAAAGGGCCAGGTTTGCTGGTCTGATGGAGTCTGATGGAACCACTGAGACTATGACCCCTAGTTGCCCTTCAGGTCTGGAATTGAACCCACTCCTGTGGCTTCCAGCCAAACAAAAGACAGGCATATGAGGTGAACATTTACACTCCTTGATAGATACACTCCTTGGAGAGATCAATCGTGAAAGAATAGAAGGGCTGTGTACACACAGGGAGACAACTCTAGGGGCAGGGGTGCAGGGGAGGGAAGAACACAGGGAAGAAGTAACTATCGGGAGGAAATGGGAGGGGGGCTATTGCATTGTGGTAAATTGCAGTCAGTGTCATGAGACAAAGTGTATGTGAGCTGCTGTATGGAAAGTAAATTTGCTCTGTAAACTTTCACCCAAATCACAATAAAAATTTTAAAAAGCAGAAGAACTGAGCTCAGGAGTTTCCAGATGACTGCTCAGCCCCAGGGATGCTCGTGCTTCCAAAGACAGCACCTCAACCTCAGGCTGCAGGTGCTCCAGAGAGGGCTTCAGTTTAAACTTAAACTCATTTCTGCCCCAGGTACTCAAGACATTCAACTATGCATCCACAGTTTGCTCTGCCGAAGACTGAAAACTAACAATTAATAACCTTGATCTCAAGCCTGAGAATGTCTGGCCTAGCAAGGCATTCATTTCACCTGATATATGCTAGTTTCCCTGGTGACAGGAGCCTCTGGCTAATCTAAGCATAAAGCCATGCTGGAGAACTACTGACCCTCCTCACTGAGGATGCTGCTGTTGTAGTAACAGCCACAGACAGACCTTGTCATTGGCCAAGGTTTCTAGTTACACAAAATTTCAAATCAACATGAGGTCCTAAATCATGGCTAACATGCAACTCTGGATGTTGTTATGTTGTTGTTGTTATATGCTGTCGAGTCGGCCCCGACTCATAGCGACTCCTCCTTGGGTTTCCAAGGCAGTATCACTACGGAAGTAGGACTGCCCAACCTTCCTTCCGAGGAGTGGCTGGTGGGTTTGAACCGCCAGCCTTCTGGTTAGCAGTCAAGTGCCTTAGGCACTATGCTACTATTTTAGCCAAGCAGAACATGATAAAAAAAAAAAAGAAAATCTTCCAGGCATGATATTGTGGTACTATACCAAAAGCAATATTGGAAAGATTAAGTTATACAGTGAATCTTCAGTCTTAAGCACTGAACTAAAAATCTAGACTAAAAATCTTTTCAGTTAATCAATCATACATTGAGATCTTTCTATGGGCCCAGCATGCAGAGACCCTGTTCTCAAGGTGAGTGAATGTCCCTGGTGCAGTGAATGCTCTTGAATCTTTGTCCCAGTCACTAATTAATTCTTTGAATGGTCTCCTTCCAATTCCTTAGAATTGGAATTATTGAGTGAAGGGACAAAAAGTTTTCAAGATCTCATAAGCCTTTAAATATTGTCAAATTGTTTTACAGAAAGCTTTCCGATTTACACTCCCACAAACAGTATATGAGCAACCATCTCAGCATTTCCAAGCCAAAATAAGTTTTTATAATTTTTTAGAAATCTTTGCTGTAAACCACTCAGATGGCAAACATGTGACCACTAGGCTACAGAGTAGAGCAGAATATGAAGGTAAACAAGAACAACATGCACACAAAATAATTCCCGAAGACATACTCATCTATCCATCCTTCCAGTCACCCAATAAATATTCACTGATCATCTATTTTGTACAAGGCATTGAATTTGGTATTATGGGAAGATGATACAAAGCTAAATATGACATTACTGCTATATTCAAAGGCAGCTTTAAGCCAGTAAATATTAAACTTTGTTATATGGACTGAAAACCCTGGGTGGGCCTGTCTCTAGAAGGGCATTACTGAGTAGTTCAATTATAGAAATGCTAATATTCTAGCCTAGTTTGATCGACACACTGGGCGCTTAGCTGAGCCTGAATCACTGATAGCCCAAACAACCGTTTTAACACTGGACCCACTGAGAAACTAAAAAAATAAAGTAAAAACAACAGATGCTGTTAATTCTGACTCATGATGACCCCATGTGGCCAGAGTAGGACTCTGCCCCACAGGGTGTTCAATGGCTGGTTTTTCTAACTAGATAGCCAGGGCTTCTCAGCACCTCTGGGTGGCTCAGAACCTCCAGTCTTTCAGTTGACAGCCAAGTATGTTAGCCATTTGCAACAAAAACAGCATCTTGTTTGACCTTGAATTTCTTGGAGTATAATATTTCTTTTACCAGGTATAAAATGACACTATTTTAAAACAAACTTATACCCTTTCATGACCAACGGTGTATATAAGTACCAGTTACATTTTCAGCCTCTGGGATTTATTGGTATGCTTTTTATCCTTTATAATCTGTGCTAGCGTTGGAGTAGGGACTTTTGTAATTATGTAAAACAGAAGTGCATCAATGCCAAGGTGCTGTGCTGAGCTGGAGGTAGTGCAGCCAGGAGGAGTGACTGTGAATAACTTGTTTCTTTGGCCTTCTGGACAGTGAGATAAGACTTGTAAGTTGTTTATTGTTTCCTCTATGTTAGTGGAAGATGAGGTTTTCAGCACTAGATAATATTCAAGTTAATAAATTATTTTCAAGAGAATATAGGATAAGCACACATCCTTGATGGGCTTCATGGCCACAGGTACAAATAAAATACCAATTACATTTTTTTGCTGGTAGGGCTCATGAACAGCAAGGTAAGCCTTGTAAGGATATTTATGATTTCCTTTATCTTATTTGTGTTAATATTCTACCTACCAAATCTCCTAGAACACACATATACCATATAATATTTATAAAAATCCATCATACATAACAAAAGATTACCAACAATCAATGATTCAGCATGCATTCTATAGTGAAAAGACATTATATCACCAAAAAATTACAAATATAAAATAATTTAGTCATGAAAGGGCTTTAAAAAGGATCTTCAAGGGAAAATTTCAGACTAGTTGGAGGCCACACATTGAGTTGAGTAAGGGGAGGGATAGTATGGAAAGAGTCTGTGACCAGTATAACACTGGGGAAAGGGAGGACACTGAATTATGCATATAAGATATAGACAACAGAGGCTAATACCAGTATATGCACAATACTGCATTACCATTAACACCAAGCACCAGGCTAGATAAATATATAGACAACTGAGAAGATCAGGTGGGGGTTGGCAAACAGGAATATACCTAGACCAATGATAAGAAGTTCAGCTGAGGATAATCTTGCACAGATACTAGTGATACAAAATAACCACAATCATTACAGAAGCAACAGAAGACAGACCTGGAGTAATCCCTCAGAGACAGCCAAACATTTTGGGAGAGAGAACCACCAGGCCTGCTGTCTCAGGGCCATAGTACTTACAGGGGACACCAAGCTCAATTGTCACAACATAGTACATAAACATCTTGTTCCACAACCTACTTTGGTGAGTAGTGACTGGGGTCTTAAAAGCTTTCAAGCAGCCATCTAAGATGCAGCTAGTGGTCTCCTCTCTCCTGAAGCAAAGAAAAGTGAAGAAAACCAAGGGCATTTGAAAACAATCAGCCCTAGGATAGGATGGTCCTCGAGACCAGAAGAACTAGATGGTGCCTGGCTACCAATGCTAACCACTTGAGAAGGAATCAAAACTGGCAATCCTGGGTAAAGTGGGAGGAAAAACGTGGAACAAAATTCAAAAACACAGTAACGACAAGAATTACTGGTCGGATGGAGTCTTGTGGGAACCCCAAGACTATGCCCTGAGATACACTTTGGGCCTGGGATAAGACTCACTCCCAAGGACTGGCTCTCAGGCTAACAGTAGTAAGACTTACATGCAGAACACTCAACCCAGGGTGATGCACTCACCTCCTCTACGGAGGTACACTGCTGGGAGAAATCGACCATGGGGCACCAGAGGGAAACATTGACGTGGAGGGAAAGCTGGACAGACAGGAATGCATAACTAAGAAGGGCACAGGGATGGGGGGGTCACAGGGTAGGGAGAGGAGGACAGTGGATTATGGTTGGGGATGGTAGGCGGGGAGTGAAACCAAAGGTACACAAACTGTTGAATGTAAAACAAATTCTGCTCTGTAAATTTGCACCCAAAGCATAATTAAAAAAAAAAAAAAAAAAGGATTTTCAACCAGCACAAATCTTTAAAGTTGAGTAGACAAAAAGTTGCTCAAAATCTCTCAGAGCCTCATGCAGTGGGCATGGAGTCGCTGCCCAGGCTGACCCCTGATCTGTAAGTGATGAATCAGAGATAAGCTGGATTAACTTTTACTGCCAAGCATTGACCTGACCTAATAAGCTACAAGACACGTCATATCCAAGGTGGCCTGACAGGATCTTTCGGGAAGACAACTCTCTGAGAGCTGTTGAACAGCTGTCCCAGTGAAAGCTACTTCAAATGACGGAAAAAAAAAAAAAAAGCCTGAGAGAACCACATTACACTTTGATGGGAATAAACCGTACACTTAGGGGAGTTTTCAGGATTCGAGAGCACTATTAGTTGTTCTTTAAGATCAATAGAGTTCTACTCAGTCATTAACACAACTTCAGCATCTATGTCGGCCTCTACAAAATTTAAATTTACCCAGAGATAATTGCAGATCAACTTTGAGAAGATGGCCTGGATGTGCAGATGATTCTCATTGGACTCCAGACTAACAAAAAAAAAAAAAAAAAAAAATTGGGAAATACATGTCCATGTGGGCAAAGCAGTTGAGGGAATGAGAAAGAGAATTTTAAGAAGTGAATAAAAAAAGGGGTGTCCTTCTGACACACATGGAGTTGCCAGGAGCCACCAAGAAAAACCAAATTCACTGCCATCAAGTTGATTCAGACTCATAACGACCCTCTTTGGGTTTCTGAGGCAGTAAATCTTTACGGAAGTAGATTGCCCCATCTTTCTTCTGTGGAGTGGGTGGTAAGTTTGAACCAACCTTCTGGTTAGCAGTCAAAAATGCCTTAGGTACCACGCCACCAAAGCTCGACCCACAGTCAACTCAAATATCAAAACATCCATCAGTACACTTCATTGTTGTTGTTGTTGTTGTTTTTAAAATTGGGTCCTGAAATTAAGCAGCAGACTCAACCCAGATTCTTGCAATAATTTATGGGTGCACTATTTATCTTATTCTCTATGGAACTAAAAAAACAAGCTACCATTGTATTCTACCCTTCTACCCTGATCTAACTTAAATCAAGAACAAATGTATTCACATTCATTTTATTTTATGTCACTGTTGTTTCACTCACTTTATTTTAAATGTATCTGTAATAATTTCAGCTAATGAGATCTGACAGTTCAGAATAAAATGTTAGTTTGTGTGTGAGCTACTCTTCTGTCTATAAATTACATACATGACTATATGGTAGAATAAAAAAACAGCTGCCATTGAGTCAATTTCAGCTCACGGCATCCCCATTCATGTCAGAACAGCACTGTGCTCCACAGGGTTTATAACAGCTAACTTTTCAGAAGTAGAAAACCAGGCCTTTCTTCCAAAGCACCTCTGGATGGGCTCAAACCAGCAACCTTTTGGTTAGCAGCGAGCATATTACCTGTTTACAGCCAGGGACTCCTAGCTATCCTGAAAAACTTGCTACTACAAAACATCCACTAAGGTATTTTTTAAAGCCTCCAGGTGATTAATATGTGCAACCAAGGTTGAGAACTGCCAGCCTAATGAGTGAAAAAGTAGCCACCAGAAATGGAAGCTTAATCCTAAGAACCAGGTAAAAATTGGGGAAATACAAGTGCAAGTGGGGGAAGCAGTTGAGGGAATGGGTAAGAGTGGATTTTAAGATGTGAATAAATAAGAGGTATCCTTCTCACACACATGGGCTTGCCATGAGCCACAGGTAACTCACTGTCAACTGGTTAAGAAGACGACAGCAAGCATGATGGCAAATGGTACCTCCACTGGTCTTGTTTTTGTTGTTGTTAGGTGTCGTTGAGTCAGCTTTGACTCGTAGCGACCCTACACACAACAGAACAAAATACCACCTGGTCCTGAGCCATCCTCACAACGTTGCTATGCTTGAGCTATCCTTGCAGCCACTGTGTCAATCCATTTTGCTGAAGGTCTTCTCCTTTTTCACTATCTACTTTACCAAGCATGATATCCTTCTCCAGGGACTGGTACCTTCCGACAACATGACCAGAGAAAGTGAGACAAAGTCTGGCCTCTCTCGCTTCTAAGGAACATTGGCTACATTGCCTGCTAGACAGAGTTGTGGATTCAGGGCAAGGTGGTGGACTAGGCAGAAAGACTTCACAGACCCTCTTCAACAAAGAAAAGGGAA
>NW_006921822.1:2882590-2884118 GCF_000298275.1 Orycteropus afer afer
CACAAAAGAAAATGAATATGAATTGTTGAATGGAAATTTGCTCTGTAAGCTTTCACCCAAATCACCATAAAAAGTTAAAAAAAGAATAAAATAAAATTTTACATTTAGATAAATTAAAAAAAAAAAAAAAAAAAATTTTTCATTTTAAAAAAATAAAAAAAAAAAAAAAAGACAGATTTCTTCATTCTTCTAGTAGTCCATGGTATTTTTAGGACTCTTCACCAACACCACAATCACTGGCCCTGGGGTCAGGGAAACAATCACCAGCGTGAGGGAAAGTGGGGGACTGGGAAAGCAAGTACCATCTAAAGGGGCAGCTGCTATTCTATTGTGAGTGGGGCCACAAAGGACTGAGGTGGAGTCAGCACTGCAGAGCATCCACATTTTTACGAGAAGCTAGAAATCTGGATCAGTGGGTGAAATGTCCGTATTTTAAAGATCAGTAGTTCAAGTTTATATAAATCAACTATGAGATGAATGTGTGATCACTGAGCTACAGAGTGAGGCAACAGATGAAGCCAAAGAACAACAAGCAAACAAAATCATCCTCAAAGACATCTATTTTATCCTATTTTCATCTATTTATCCTTCCTTTCATCCAACAAATACTGTATTTACTGATCATCTATTTTGTGTGAGGCAGTATGGGAAGATGATACAAAGCTAAATAGGAAGGACCTCTACCTTGAAAGAGAACTTTTAAGCTAGCTTTAAAAATTGTATCATATGGATACAAAATCCCTGGCTGGCCTGATGCTACAGGGGAATTATAGAGCAATTTGATTATAGAATGCTAATCTAACCTAGTTCGATCAATACATTGGGAAAGACAGGTGCTTTTACCACTGAACTCACCAGGAAACTAAAAGAAAACAAAACTTTCTGCTGTCAAATTAACTCTGACTCATGGCGACCCATGTTTGTCAGAGTAGAACTGCACTTTATTGAGTTTTCAATGGCTGATTTTCTGTAAGCAGAATGTCAGGCCTTTCTTTCAAGGTGCCATAGGGTGGACTCAAACCTCCAACCTTGTATTAGCAGCCAAGTGCATTAACCATTTTGCACCACCCAGGGACTCCAGGATACTATAAGGACATAAACCAAAAAAACCGAACTCACTGCCATCACGTCGGTCTGGACCCATAGCAACCCCTCCTTGGGTTTCCGAGGCGGTATCATAACATAGTTTCCCAACTGGCCTTCCAGAGATGTAAAACAACAATATTGTATACATGTATACATATATATGTAAAATATTCTAAAGTATTAACATAATTAATTAGAAAACTAGATCAGTAGTTCTCAAAGTGTGGTCCAAGGACCCCTGTGGGTCCCTGACACCCTTTTGGTGGATCCACAAGGTCAAAAGTATTTTCACAATCATATTAATATAGTACTTGTCTTTTTCACTCTCATTCCCTCATGAGTATAAAGTACAGTTTTCCAGACACTTCATGACATGGAATGGTATCATTGATCTGAAGGCTAATAGAATATATGCTTTTGTATTCTCATGTTTTAAAATTCT
>NW_006921822.1:2889748-2900247 GCF_000298275.1 Orycteropus afer afer
TGGGGAGGAAGTGGGAGGGGAGCTGCTGCATTGTAAATTTTGGTCAATGACATGAGACAAAGTGTATGTGAACTGCTGTATGAAAAGTGAATTTACTCTGTAAATCTTCACCCAAATCCTAATAAAAAAATAAATAAATAAAAAATAAAAAAATTCTTCAGTTTTAATTTCTAATATGGTGAGTATGATAGATATAACCCATAGAAACAGAAGTTCTTTGAGGCCCTCATAATTTTTAATAGTGTAAGGGGGCCTGAAGCCAAAAAGCTTAATTAGATTATAAATTCTGTAAGGGCAGGAGCTGTGCCTTGTTTACTGTTGTATCCACAGCTTCAAGCACACTGCCTTGCAGACGGTATAAACTCAGTAAATATTTGTTAAATAAGCAAATGACTGCCAAAGCATATACTTAAAGTGCTTTTAGAGATAGAAAACAAACACTTAAAGTAGCCTCTATTTTCCTTGGTTGCTTTTGATTAGTTACCAGGCTTAAAGACATACGGTCCCTTCGTTAGTACAGTGTGTACAAAGTCCATATCTTCAAGATCTATACCATAAACACCCAGTCACTTGGCCAATATTCTGTGTTTTCATTAATGATCTTATAATCCCCACCTACTGATTCTTCCCTGATAAACAAGCAAATGTCTGGCAGAACAGATGGTGCCTTTGCTGGGGTCTGACAGACTGAATCTTGCCCTTAAATAAACAAGAAAGGAAAGTGCTTTCCACAGGCAATAGCCTTCCTCTTCCCCAACACACACACACACAAACACACACAAATCTTTCCTTTAATGTAAACCTGTAGAATAAAATAATTACTAGTGCTTATATCTTCAACTGGAAGAAACATCTTAAGGAAAGAATATATGGCTAAAATGATCACTATCCAAGGTAATAGTGGACTGTATTGGTAGCTTTTTAGAACACAGATTCTTAGGCCTCCATTCAGCTTTCTCATGCTGGTGCTTTCCCTCATCCAGAATGACTATCTTTGTTTTGTCTTTGTTCTGCCCAAGGCTTAATAAAAGTGTTTCTAGTTAAAAAAAAAAAAAAAAAAAAAACTAAAAAAAAAAAAAAAAAAAAAAAAAAAAAAAAAAAAGCCAGAGATTCCTGGGCCCATGGCTAAAAAGTCTGATTCAGCAGCTCTGGGCTGGGGTCTGATATTTCAAAAGCTCTATAAATGATTTTGATGCACCTCCCTGGAGTCTAGGGCCTCAAACTGAGAGCTACTGGTCTACTCCACTGTCTTACTCATTAATAATCGATGCATTCACAGCCAACATGGATTAGTAAGATGCTGAGAGAAATGTATCACAAGAACATCTTTCTAGAAGTCAGGAAGGAGTTGGGTTATTTTGCTTAAGAGTTAAAGAAACTTGCAAGGAAATAAATTATCCTGTGTCTGTTTACAGAGCTATGATTTCTTCCTTTGCTGAACTAACCACAATACTCTCTTATAAATTTGGAAAGGAGAAACTAAGAGTTATGAAGCATGTTCATGTGAGGCTCAGGAAGAGGAAGGTCATGAAGGGCTAGGGAAGCCTTGGATGATCCTGGGCAAGATGAGTAAACAAGGGACGCTGATTGGTGGAGAAAGTATAGGAAAGCGTGGAAGACAGAGGCTGCCTGTGGTTTCTGGTGACTTCTCGGTTTCCACTGTACTCCCAGGAGACCTTACAATCCTGTGGTTCTTGCTCTTAGATTTCTATGAGCTTTACAGAAAGAGAAAAAATGCCCTATTTTTCTTGAGCTAGCTTGAGTGGACCCTAGCACCTTAGACAACGTTTTCTCTTTATTGCCAAGGAGTAGAGGATAAGTGATGTGGTATAGGGAGGGTGGTCACAGAATCGATTGTCTAAACTGGGAATCTTTTGAAAGTAAAAGAGTAATTAGGCCAGGACAACAAGTATAAGGAAACCAGCACTATCCCAGGAATACAATCATGAAGACAGGGATATGCATTTGTGTTGCTGTTCAGTGATGTATCTCAACTACCTAGAACAGTACCAGCCTGCTGCTGCTAGCTGCCACTGAGTTGGCCCATGACTCACGCGACTCCTTATACAATGGAATTCTGTAGGTGCTCAATAAACATTTGTTTGTACTTAATTAAGGTAGGTGGTATTTTCTTACATAAGCCTTAGGAAGAAGTAAGCTATATGGTATCTCTTATTAAATTCATTTTTTAAAATTGGTGCATTTTTATATAAAACAGAGTTATTTTCCCCAGGCTTAGGAGGGGAGGGTTCATGTATAGACAAGTAAAAGCTCTGAGGGGGTCTTACTCAAAAATAGAGAGGAAAGTGGGGAACAATGCAGATGAATCTCATAGGACACAGTAAGCCAGCCAACCTGAAACCTGCTATTATGACTTTCACGCTAGTGAAGGGTTGCTCTTCCATGCAGCTGGCAGGATGTGCACTTCGCAGCTACTTCACCTAGCCCTTCCCCTCCACCAGGCCTTGAAGGGCATGTCCCAAGGTTTTTGGGTAACCAGGGGAAGAGGTTTATTATCTGCAGTAGTCATAGAAGTGCTCAGGCCTTGGCTACTTCAAGCAGGCCTAGCCACATCCCATCTGAGCAAACCCTGACCCAGCACCAAGCTGTTCTTCAGCTCCTTCTCCAAAACCAGTCCTGAGAGGACATTATGAGAAAGGCAGACTTCCAGGCTCTAGAAAGTAGAACAGACAGCTAGGTCTCCACAGCACTCTGTCAAAACACCTGGTAGAGAAGGTCTTGTTAGTTTTCATAGTACCCACCCTGCCAAAGAAGTGGATGTGGGCAGACGCAGAGGGAGTCATTACTGTGCCTCCCTTGCAAAAACAAAAATTGAGGCAAAAACAATGACAGGTCTTGCCCAATATAAGGCAGTCACCAGTGAGGCCAAGAATGGAACCAAATAGTCTTGGCTGCTTCCACTATATTCAGTGGGAAAAATTAAAGTTTCCTTTCAATTAGGTTTGGTCACCTAAGGGCTTAAGGATGATTTTCGCTTTAGACAAATTCTTCTGCTAGTAATTATTTCAGGATCTCTGGTAGTGTAGTGGTTAAGACATTTGGCTGCTAACAAAAAAGTCAGTGGTTCAAACCCACCAGTGGCTCTGCTGAAGAAAGATGGGGTAGTCTGCTTCCATAAAGATTTACAGCCTTGGAAACCCAATGAGGGTCGCTATGAGTTGCAATCAACTCGAAGGCAGTGAGTTTGAGTTTGAGTGATTATTTTACAAAGCTTCCTACAATTAGCCAAACCTACTTATTCAAATTCCATTTCTTTTCCTTCTCCTCTTTTTGACAAGCAGAGACATGGACAGTCTTTGAATTAAATAACTAGGAACTGGCAGTATCAGAGTGGATTATATTATTTCTATATTAAAGTCAAGTTTTGAATGACTTGTGGCACACTACTAATAATAATAATGGAAATAATGACAGCTGTCAGGTGTTGATCATCTATCTGGTGCCCAATACTATGCCGTCTTTAGTCCCACAATAATGTGCGTGCATGCGTGTGCGTGCGTGCACATGCGCGCGCACACACACACACAAAGGCAGATGTAGCTTTGTGGGCCCTGAAGCTTAAATACTTTGAAGGGGCCCTTGCTAAGAAAAAGAACACAAAATTTTGGATATAAAATTAGGTAGACAGCCTTAGAAAGGCCTCTGCAATGAGGAGCCCTGGAGCCTAAGCTTTGTGAGCTTCATGGTAAATGCACCAATGTATCAAGGGTAGTTACCGCCATTTTTCTAAGTAATGAAATTGAAGCTTAGAGAAATTAAATACTCTTTCCAAAGTCACAAAGCTTGTAATTGGCAAAAACTAGATTTAAATATAGTGTAACTGACTCCAGGAGCCCTGGTGGTACAGTGGTTAAGTGTTCAGCTGCTAACTAAAAGGTCAGCAATTCAAACTCACCCGTCATCCCACGAAAGAAAGATGTGGCAATATGCTTCCATAAAAATTTCTGGCCTTGGTAACCCTGTGGGGGCAGTCTGGTGGCGTAGTGTCTAAGGCACTTGACTGCTAACCAGAAGCCTGGTGGTTCAAACCCACCAGCCACTGCTCGGAAGGAAGACTGGGCAATCTACTTCTATAGTGATACCACCTTGGAAACTCAAAGAGAGGTCACTATGATTTGGATCTGACTTGACAGATGTGAGTTTAGTTTTTTGTTTTTTATAGGAATGGAACTGACTTGATAGTAACTGTTTTTGTTTTGGTTTGGTGTGTGACTCCAAATCTCAGGTACTTTTTCTCCATTTACATGGCTTCTAATAAAAATTGAAATGCTAAAATTTTCTAATGCACTACCATCAAGCCAGTCCTGACTCATAGCAACCCACATAGAGCTTCCAAGGCTGTAAATCTTTTTTTTTTCTTTTTTAATTGTGATTTGGGTGAAGATTTACAGAGCAAATTCACTTTCCATATAGCAGTTTACATATACTTTGTCTCATGACATTGACCACAGTTTACCACAATGCAACAGCTCCTCTCCCACTTCCTCCCCATAGTTACCTCTTCCCAGTGTCCATCCTTCCATGGACTCCTGCCCCCTGAGCTGTCTCCCTGTGCAAAAGCAACCCTTCTTTCTCAATGACTGTTCTCTCCAAGGAGTGTATCTACCTCAGGTAAATGTCCAACTCATATGCCTGTCTTCTGTTTGGCTGGAAACCACAGATGTGGGTTCAGTTCCAGACCTGAAGGACAGCTAGGGGCCATAGTCTCAGTGGTTCCACCAGGCTCTATCGGACCACCAAGGCTGTAAATCTTTACAAAAGTAGAATGCTTCATCTTCCTCCCACGGAGGAGCTGGTGGGTTTGAACCACCAACTTTCTAGTTAGCAGCCAAATGCCTTACTTACTGAGCAACCAAAAACCAAACTCACTGACTCACAGTGACCCCTCCTTGGGTTTCTGAGGTGGTATCTCTATGGAAGTAGATTGCCCAGCCTTCCTTCTGAGGAGGTGGGTTTGAACCACCAGGCTCCTGGTTAGCAGTCAAATGCCTTAGGCACTACGCCACCAGAGCTCCTTGTACATTTACTAAGCACTAACTATATCCCAAGATGGTATTGATGGTTCAGTGGTAGAACTCTCACCTTCCATGCAGGAGACCTGGGTTGGATACCTAGACAATGCACCTCAAG
This sequence comes from Orycteropus afer afer, assembly GCF_000298275.1. Classification (NCBI taxonomy): domain Eukaryota; kingdom Metazoa; phylum Chordata; class Mammalia; order Tubulidentata; family Orycteropodidae; genus Orycteropus; species Orycteropus afer. Next base: position 2,894,900 of record NW_006921822.1, read on the forward strand.
CATAATCTCTACCTGTCGGCCAGTGGAGCCTTGAGTGTTTTTATGATGCTGATCAGGCTGCAGCAGAGATTCCAAACTAAGACAGACTAGGAAGAAAGACCTGCCAATCCACTTCCAAAAAATCAGCCAACTATGAATCAGAACTGTCCAATCTCATTGTGCAGGGGATTATCACAAGTCAGAGACGAGACAGTATTATACAGAAGCAGATTGCCCAATCTTTCTTCCAAGGAGTGGCTGGTGGGTTTGAACCACCAGCCTTCTGGTTAGCAGTCAAATGCCTTAGGCACTACACCATAGAGCTCCCCAACAATAACTATGTTGTTGTTGTTGTTATGTGCCGTCAAGTCGGACCCAACTCATAGCGACCCCTCCTTGGGTTTCTGAGGCAGTATCACTATGGAAGTAGATTGCCCCATCTTCCTTCTGAGGAGTGGCTGGTGGGTTTGAACCACCAGCCTTCTGGTTAGCAGTCAAGTACCTTAGGAACTATGCTACCAGAGCTCCCAACAATAACTATATCCCAGGAAAATCACACATACTTTCTCCAACAATTTTTATAATCTCTATGCATATTAGTTTTTATCATTTACAAATGGGGAAGCCAGGGATCAGGAAAATTAAATAACAAGCCCATAGTTATCCAATCAGTACATAGTAGAGCTGGGATTCATGCCCAAGAGTATTTACCTGCAAAATCCTTACTCTTCTCCACTATCGTATGTTACCATCATTCTATAGGTCATCCAAGAAGAAGCGGATAGTAATCTGTGACATCTGATTAATTTACAATTCCCAAATCTGTGCACTGAAATTACAGTATTTTTATGCAAATAACACATATGCGCTATACAGTGTTTTAGAAACTGCCCAACCCCCTCACACATTAGTTTTCTATGCACACTATGTGTGTTATATGCACATGAGTGTATTGTGTACTTGGGGGCATTATATATGAAAACATGGTAATCTTATCACTTAGTTTTATACAACATTGCACAATATTCCTCAGCTGGGTTTAGGTAATTCTAAAGGTCCACTTCATCTGTGCTATTACTTATCATTCAGAACAGAGTTCATTCCTCATTGAGTAAACCATTTGGCAAAAGCCAATCACCAAATCACAAACACAGGCCCCAGCCAAACTGGCTCAAAGCCACTCCTCTCTTGCCAAGAAATGGAGACCCTATAGACATGGCTGAAGGAACTCTCAGAACATCTTAAACTAGATGCTGAGTTGATTCCAACTCACGGAGACCTTGTTGTCATTGTTGTTGTTAGGTGCCATTGAATCAGTTCTGACTCATAGCAGCCCTGTGTACAACAGAACAAAACACTGCCTGGTCTGGCACCTTCCTCACAATTGTTGCTATGTTTGAGCCCATTACCTTAGCCACTGTGTCAATCCCTCTCATTGAGGACCTTTCTCTTTTTTGCTGACCCTCTACCGAGCATGATGTCCTTCTCCAGGGATTTGTCCCTCCTAATAACATGTCCAAAGTATGTGAGACAAATTCTCACCATACTCATTTCTAAGGAACATTCTGGCTATACCTATTGCAAGAAAGATTTGTTCATTCTTCTGCCAGTTCATGGTATATTCAGTGTCCTTTGCCAACATCATAATTCAAAGATATCAGTTATTTTTTGATCTTCTTTATTCATTGTCCAGCTTATGGCTGCTTATACCTGAGGCAGAGTCTCTGGGTGGTACAAATGGCAAATGACTTGGATACTAATCAAAGAGTTGGCAGTTCAAGCTCATCCAAAGTCACCTTGGAAGAGATGCCTGGTGATCTACTTCTTACATACCTGAGGTGGCTGAGTCGGAGTCAACTCAATAGCAACTAGTTTGGTTTTTATATCTGTGGCACTGGGAAGATCACTTATATCATAAGATTCTTCTGAAATAAGCTTTCAAGGCTCCACAAGAACGTTGTTTCAGGTAAACACAGGGAGGAATTCAGAAGAGAGCTATTGCATAATGGGGATTGCAATCAATATCATGAAACAAAATGTGTACGAACCGCTTTATGGAAAATGAATTTACTCAGTAAACTTTCACCCAAATCACAATAAAAAATAATTTAAAAAAACCCACAGTGCCACAAGAAAATTCACATATTGACTACACCTGGATCCCTTAATTCTAGTGACCCAAAGGTAAATTTACATCTTCAAAAACATCTTGCCATGGATTGAAGGTGGATAGGAGTGGAGAAAGGATTCAGTTTATTTTTCTCTTGAACGTTAGGTACTCAGGGGACACAATGGTCTTTGAAAAGCTCAGTCAGTGAAAGTTGTCTTTTTTGGGCAACATGGACTTTTTAAAAATTAGATTATGCTCTGTGATGGTGCTTTTGCTTTTTTTCTCTCTTTAAGTTGTCTGTAGTGCCAAATTTCCATTACTTGAATGCTTCTGGAAGCCTTTATTATGAGAATATGTGCCTTGTCAGCTGGAAGAAGATGATATTATTACTCAGGGAATGCAGTGGCCAACAGCAAGGGCAGCCCTACAGGAAAGATTATGCACGTGGTTGTGGGTACTAACTAGAAAGGTTGCTCTGTTGACTTTCTTCTTTTTCTTAAAGGAAAAAGTGATCCAGGAAACTCTCTCTTGTTCCTCCTTTCAATAGCTTGGTGGGCGTGGGTGAAAGGGCCTAAGAAATAACTAGTGAAGTCAAAAGATGGAGAAGTCATCTGAAATGACTAGTTATCCAGCCCACTCATCCAAGGGAAAGAGATTAATTCCAATTCTTTTAAGATTCTAAATGCATCTTAGTGAGACAAAGCAACACCAATAGTTGGTACAAGATACAAAGCCAGAATTTGTTATTATGTGCCGTCGAGTCGGACCCAAATGATCGTGACCCCCTCCTTGGATTTACGAAGGTTGGGCAATCCTACTTCCGTAGTGATACTGCCTCGGAAACCCAAGGAGGGATCGCTATGAGTCGGGGCCGACTCCACAGCAAATAACCACAACAACATCACTACGGAAGTAGATTGCCCCATCTTCCTTCCAAGGAGTGCCTGGTGGCTTTGAACAGCCAGCCTTCTGGTTAGCAGTCAAGTGCCTTAGGCACTACGCTACCAGACCTCCTACCAGAAAGTGCAGCAGTAAACACTGACTGTGATGATCTGAAATGTTTCCCAGCCCAAAGGCTTGGCTGCCAACAGTCCTGCCCAGCGCAGGAACACAACAGACCACAGGCTCACTTTTTATTCCCAGCCCCACACCAGTTCAAATGGCCCAGCAAGCAGCCGGCATTCCCTGCCTCTTCTGTAATGTCTTTCATTTCGTTTTGTTTCCTCACTAAGTGGGAGGAAAATGAGTTTGGGCCCAACAGAGATTGAGTTGTGGTGGGGCTGGGGTGGGAGATGCAAATAACAACATAAGCCAGAGCTTTTTTGCTTCTTTTTTTTTTTCTTCTAAGCATAAAGCCACAGTCGTATTAATTAATATAGGAAACATAGTCATTTCGCTTTCCCCGTGCATCTCTAACCCTCACCTATCAACCTCAAGAAGTAAAGGCAGAAAGGAAAGCTATAGTGCAGAGGGTGTGTCCAAGTGCAGATTATTCCCTAACCCAGGTACAGCAAAGAAGGGCGGGCTGGGAACCTCCACCGAAAACACACACACAGAGCGCCCCTCCTCACCTTCTCGATCGTCTGGTCCACGGCCTTCTGGAAGACCCGGGCCACCAGCAGCGTGACGCTGGTCACCAGCAGGAGCAAGGACAGAGTCCCCACCGTGTAAAAGCAGCACCTGCCCATTTTGCGCGCCGCTCACGGGCCGGCCTCCGCCGGCCCGCGACCAAGCTGGGAGGAGAATGGAGCCGCCGCAGTACTGTCCAAAGATCCCCGGGGACCCTCCGCGCCCTCTCCCTATTGGCGTGCGGCCCCTTCTGCACGGGGAAGGCAGGGCCGGGGAGTCGAAGGGGCCGACTTTGGTTTCGGTTTCCTCAGGAGGCCCGACAGGGGCGACCGCGGCGTCCTGCCTAGAGCAGCTCTAGGGGGAGGGAAGAAAGGAGCGCGCAGGGCCGTGACGCTCGCTGGCCTCCCTCGCCGCAGCCCTGGGAGGCGGCCGCCAGCAGCTGTGCCGGGAAGCGGGCGGGGCTGGAGGCTGAGCTCGAGTCATGTGTCCAGCCTCGGCTTCCAAGATTCGATTGGACGCGCCGCCACCGGCCGCAGGCGGCGCCTTCTCAGATCTGGCCCAGCTGCGCCCCTGGTCGCAGGCCCTGCGGTCACCTCCGGAAAATCTCTTTCTTCAGTTCATGCATTTACTTTCCTTAGATAGTTACTGAGGGCCTGCTGAGTCAAGCAATGGGGATCCTAGGATGAGTACGACTTTGCCCCTGCTGTAAAGGAGGTCACAGTTATAAACAATTAAAGCACAAGGTAACGAGTGCTTTTACAAGGTGCGTTGAGTCTGCGCCAACACGTTCTGCCTGGGTTACCTGTGGTTACTGCCTTAGACTTGCCATCTTCCACTCATGGCGACCTCATGTATTACAGAGTAGAAAGGCTCCTTAGGGGTTTTCTTTGTCAACCCCAGGGTTACAGGTGAGGAGAGACAACTCAGGGACGCCCAAAGCAGCAGGCCAGAAGAGCAGGAGAAAGGGGATTAAGAGCCAGAAAGCCAGAGAGAAGAGCAATCAGCCAAAGGGATTAGGTGAGGAGAGGAAACTCAGGCCTGCCCAAAGCAGCAGGAAGGGAAAGCAGGAGAAAGGGGATAAAAGCCAGGAGCTCCTACAGAAGAGCAGTAAGCCCCAGGGATACAGGTGAGGAGAGACAACTCAGGGATGCGCAAAGCAGCAGGCCAGAAGAGCAGGAGAAAGGGGATTAAAAGACAGGAAGCCAGACAGAGGAACAGTCAGCCACAGGGACCCAGGTGGGGGTGATGCGATAGGTCTCCAACAGCAAGAGAAACTTGTCTGTTGGTTTGTCCTACTGTGGTGGCATGTAGACGTGAGTTTTGAGGCTAAGCCTCTGGTGTTTAAACCCAGCGAAATGCACCTTGTGCACAGCTTATAGACTGAGACAGACTAAGAAGGAGGAGGAGGCCGTCCACTTCTCAAAGAATTGGCCAGGGAAAACCTTATGAATAGCAAAGAAACAGTGGTATATTACCGCACACCTTTAGGAACAGTCAGTTTAGGCTAAAAGGCTCGCAAAATAGGACTGGGAAAGAGCTGCAACATCTGAGTAAACCCAGCTTTATTCATATGGAGATAAGAAAGCTTTCGAGACCTTCATTTGTGAGGTGGCACCACTCAAACTGAAGAGAAACAGTCGCAGACATCCATTAATCATCGGAACATGGAATGTACGAAGTATGAATCTAG
>NW_006921822.1:2903315-2905460 GCF_000298275.1 Orycteropus afer afer
GCCTTCTGGTTAGCAGTCAAGTGCTTTAGGCACTATGCTACCAGACACCCAGAGCACCACAATTGATCTGGGTCCTGGGGATGTGTAAGAGTTTATCAGGCAAAGTACCTGTGCAGGGAAGAGAGAAGACATTTCAAGGAGAAAGAAAAGTAGTGCAAGTGCACTGGAGGTGAAAAAGCAAAACTGTAGGAGAAAGAAGGAAGTTCCTTTCAATTATAGGGTCGGGTATACAGAATGTGGAACTGCAGGTGGCCCCGAGAGATCAGGTTTTGAAGGGCTCTTTGTGTGCTGTTAGAAGAGTTGAGACTGTCCCTCAGCAGTGGGCATCCTCATGATGCTTTAAAGCAGGTAGCATTGGTGTCATGCTTGTCTGCTTTGCTCACCATTGTGTTCTGGACACTCAGTCCAAAGCCTACACACAGTAAGGAATCAATGAATATTTGTTGAATAGATGGGACACTGCATCAATCTGGGAATAAATATCAGATGATATATTTCAGAGTTCAGCAGCTGAGGCAGGTCCATCAGTCAGTTATGTTCCCTGCACTGAGAGATCGGAAAACTATATTTTCATGATCACTATAGTAGTATTAAAGAAGCCCTAGTGGCACAGTGGTTAAACCCTCACCTGGTAACCAAAAGGTCAACAGTTCGAACTCACCAGCTGCTCCTCAGAAGACAGATGTGGCAGTCCGCTCCTGTAAAGATTATAGCCTTAGAAACTCTATGGGGCAATTCTACTATGTCCTATCAGACAGCAATGGATTTTTTGGTGGTTTTTTTTGTTTGTTTGTTTGTTTGTTATAATGGTATTATTCCCATTTTATTGTTAGTTGCCATCGAGCAGGCTTCTGACCTATGCCAATGGGACAAATGATGCCTGATCCTGCACCATCCCCATGATCAGTTGTAGATTGAACCATTGTAATCCATAGGATATTCATTGGCTGATTTTGGAAATAGATTACCAGGCCTCTCTTCCTACTTTGTCTGGAAGCGCCACTGACATCTGTTCAGCATCATAGCAACATGGAAGCCTCTGCTGATGGATGGATAGTGGCTGTACATGAGGTGTGTTGGCTGGGAATCGAACCTGTGTCTCCCACATGGAAGGCAGGAATTCTACCACCAATGCCTATTTCACACATAAGGAAATCAGAGCTAAATAGCCTAGCAAGCTCATCCATTTGCTGAATGATGGATCCTATATGCCTTAGTAATCTAGTACTGCTGTAACAGAAATACCACAAGTGGATAGCTTTAACAAACAGAAATTTATTCTCTCACAATTTCAGTCATTGCTATCAAGTCGATTGCAACTCATAGCGACCCTTCCTTGGGTTTCTGAGGTGACATCACTACGGAAATAGATTGCCCAGTCTTCCTTCCTAGGAATGGTCAGTGGGTTTGAACTGCCTGCCTTCTGGTTAGCAGTCAAATGCCTTAGGCACTATGCCACCAGAGCTCCTAGTTTAGGGGGCTAAAAGTCCAAATTCAGGGTGCCAGCTCTAGGGGAAGGCTTTCCTTCTCTGGTGACTCTGGGGGAAGATCCTTGTCTCCTTTCAACATCTGCAGGTCCAGCATTCCTTGGCTATCTCTATGTGTCTTGGCATCAATCTTCCCCTGGGTCTAGGAGGTTCTTAGCACAGGGACCCCTAGTCCAAAGGATGCACTCCACTCCTAGCCCTTCTTTCCTGAACTTCCTCCTTCTCTGCTAGATTCTGTCTCCTTTAATCTCTTGTAAGATAAAAGGTGATGCAGGCCACACCCTGGGAAACTCACGTTAAAACTGATCTAAGGCTATGACTTAAGTAAAGGTGTTTGCTAATCCCCTACAACTGGTTGACTAATCACATCAGATTACATTGTGTGGGATGATTACCTCATTACATAACAGCCAAGTTACATCATAATAAAACTGCCAAACCCCTGAGAATCATAGCCACCAAATTGACACATATTTTGTGGAGACACAATTCATTCTATGCCACTGTACCATTGTTGTTGTTGTTATCTGCCATCAAGTAGGACCCAACTCATAGCGACCCGTCCTTAGATTTCCCAGGTGGTATCACTAAAGAAGTAGATTGCCCCATCTTCCTTCCGAGGAGTGGCTGGTGGGTTTGAACCGCCAGCCTTCTGGTT
>NW_006921822.1:2921183-2928099 GCF_000298275.1 Orycteropus afer afer
GCCCGTGCTTACCTTGCTCCCGGAGACCCGGTCCCTCTCGGGAGGGTAACAAGGGAAAGTGTTCAGTGCAGATCAGTGAGTAAGCACAAGCCTGCCCGTGCTTACCTTGCTCCCGGAGACCCGGTCCCTCTCGGGAGGGTAACAAGGGAACGTGTTCAGTGCAGAGCAATGAGTAAGCACCCGGTCCCTCTTGGGAGGGTAACAAGGGAAAGTGCCTTAGGCACTGCTTTTTACATTCTGTACATTGCTGCCTCCCAGCTTCCACTGATCAGAATCTGGGGACAGAGAACTTAGCTGGGAGACTTTGTTGAGGACTTGGTAAAATGGTATAATGGATTAAAGATGGTAGCAAATTCTATGACACTCCTCCCATTGAGAGATGGAGTCTATGCCTTCTCCTCTTGCATGTGGGCTGGACTTACTAGTGTATTTCACCAATAGAATATGGTGGAAATGACAATATTTGGGAAATTCTGAAGCTAGGTTAAAACACCTTGCAACTTCTACCCAGGCCTCTGGAAATCCTTGCTCTTAGAGCCCTGAGCCACCACTAAGTCCAGATAATCTGAGACTGCATGCTGGAGAGAACACAGGAGAGAACTTAGGGAGTATTCTGAGTGTGCAAGATGAGAGACACCCTGTTGGTCCCCAGCTGACTCCACTCTCAGCCATTTGAGGCATGAGACCCAGATATTATAGGGCAGAGACAAGTGATATCCCCCGAGCCATGTGTGAAATGCAGATTTGTGAGCAAAAAGAAAGGCTTGTTATTGTTTTGAGCTTTTCTGTTGTAGATGAGTGGAGCAGATGGTAAGGGCAGAACTGAGGTTTGGCACTGGCAAGTGGCTGTTCACCCCTAACTCTACTCAGCTGTGGCTACCAAAGGACTTGAAGCCGCAGCCCTAGAAAACTAGGCCTGAGTGCAGATAGAACCTGGATGGGATCTGGAATGATTCAACTGTTCCAACTCTGGTGGACAGCATGCCTGGGTGGTCCCTGAGTCCTCACGTGCCCACAATAGGAAGACCTTCCCCACCTCCAGTCTTGCGTGGTTACAGTCTGTTCTGCCTTCATCTCTGCTTTAGGTTCTGGTTCCTTAGGTCCTCCCTGTACCCCAGTTTCTTTAAGGAGCTAGACTACCCCACCAAATCCCCACTGGTCCCCTTCCCTGGGCTGACTGAAATCTGCATGTCTCTCCTTCCCTAAACAGAAAAATGATCTGGTTACCTGTCTTCCTGAATGCCTGGCACCAAGAGGTTCATGCTCAAACTGGAACACCTCCTCTCCCTTTCAGCAGCCTCCTCCTTTGCTGGCTCCCTCCTGAGAGCAAACTCCATAGTTACATCCTGCTTCATGCCCCTTGCTGGGCCTACTAAAACAATAACAGATCTTGGGAATAGAAGGGAGGAGCTATATTTGATCAAAGTTTCTAGATGGGGGAAGAGTTTCTGAACAAGGGTTTCCAAATCAGATCTCCTCTGTTTACTTTCCTTTTTGGGATCTCTTACTCTGTCAATACCGCTCTGTTGTCTCCATGTGCCAGGCAATTGGTAAGCCGCTTCCCCTTTAAAACTCTGATCCAAGCTAGACAAAAACTTCTTTCTTGGTTCCTCTTAGCACAGCTGACCAGACCAGCATTTTAAAAATGCAGTAGACACTAAGAACAAAAAGGAGCTAATTACAGAAAATGTAAACAGCTTTTTAAAAATAGAACTCATATCCCAAAATAGCAGTCTGTAATCCTACAGTAATTCCTATCTTATCACAAAGGGCTGCCACAACTTTTTGGCACCTGGAATGGTTGTCTTCCTGTTCAGTTTCATCTTCCTCTGCAACCCATAGCAACTTTCTCTCCAAAGCTCCCAAATTTTGGTATAAGCTTCCCAAAGCCCCTTGGGACTCCTCCTCATTTCTGATCTATGAGACGTGTCACTGCCACTGCTAATTGGCATTGTCACATCTTTTTTGTGCCATGGAATCATCTTTCCTTGAAGGTGAGAGTCTATCCTCTACATACATACTATTGCATGGCAGAAAAATAGATTACATTTGACTTCTAACCTAAAGATTGGTGGTTTGAAACTACTCAGTGGTGCCACAGAAGAAAGGCCTGGCAATGTGCTGGTGTAAAGATTATAGCCAGGAAAACTCTATGGAGCAGTTCTACTCTGTAACACATGAGGTGGACATGAATCAAATGATGAGTCAAATGAACTTGACAATTAAGAGTTCATGTACACTGGAAGTTCAGGGCATGGGGAGGGACTACTGCTGCCACTGTTCAGGTGAGGAGGCTGATGCCCTGGTGGGGAGACAATCAGAAATTTTCCTGGTGAACCCTCTGCACCTAAAATCAAAACACTTTACTTGAGAAGAACAAGTGCACTTATGATTGAATGACTGTTGGTGCTTGTTGCAAATTTCACAATCCTTCAGGAATCAGAAAGCAAAAGAACTTCCTTCACAGACTCTAAGGCAGGCCTGCCATGGGGAAGCAAGAAGGTTATTTGAGCCCCATGTTAAATTTAGAATTTTGAAATTATACTCAAATAATGTTAATCATGTAGTCATTGTATACTTTGTTAATTTGTTGTTCAGTTTCTTCATGCTGCTATAAAACAAATGCGACAAATGGGTGGCTTTAATGAACAGAAATACATTTTCTGACAGAAGACGTGGCCTCTAGGGAAGAGGTCTTTCTATCCATTCTGGGGAAAAGCCTTATGTCACCTTCTCTAGCCAGCCATCCTTAGTGTTCTGGGCTTGCAGATTGGTCTGCTCCATTATCTTCAGATAGTGTCAGTCTTTCTGCAGATCTGCCTTCTTCTATGTTTAATCTCCTCTTTTATATCTCAAAAGTGATTGGTTTAAGACACACCTCTACCTTGACATGTCACCATCAACATAACAAGAAACCCTATCTCCAAATGGTATTACATCCACAGGTATACTCACTGCCAAGTCAATTTAGACTCACAGCAACTCTAGAGGACACAGTATCTGCCCAAAGGTAATCTTGCTGGAAGCAGACTGCCACATCTTTCTCCTGGGGAGCAGCTGGAGTGTTCTCATTGCTGACCTGTACATTAGCAGCCAAACACTTCACCACTGTGCAACCAACACTCCTATTCGCAGGTATGAAAACAAAAACCAAACCCACTCTCATTGAGTTGATTCCAACTCGTAGTGCCCTCAGCAGGTTTTCCAAGCCTGTAAATATTTACGGAAATAGATTGCTCATCTTCCTCCCGTGGAGCAGCTGGTTGGTTCGAACTGCCCAACTGATTAGCAGCCAAATGCCTTACTCACTGCACCACCAGCACTCCTTCTCCACAGACATAGGGGTTAGGATTTATAACATGTATTTTGGGGGTCACAATTCAGTCTGTAACAGGTGTTAATGTGTTAAGTATAAACGTTTAAAATATACCACAATTTTTATAACTCTCTATAGAACATTCCGTCAGTGCAGCTTGGACTTCTTCCTTCAATACCATTGATTCTTGATTGACTGCTACCTCCTGAAATAGTTGAACAGTGACCACTTCTTTCTGAAACAGTAACTGTGTATTCCTTTAATAGCCTCAGACCAAAAAAGCAAACTCACTGCTCTCAAGTCAACTTGACTCATAGTGACCCTCCTTGGGTTTTCCAAGGTGGTATGTCTATGGAAGTAGATTGCCCAACCTTCCTTCAGAGTTTAATAGCCTAGGAACCTAAAAAAGAATGAAAGTGGCCTAGGCCTTGCTTACTTTTTGATAGGCCCAGTTCCAAAACTCTTGGCTTTTTCACTATTATTTGAAGATAATCTATAAAATGTACCATCATGCTGTAGTGATTTGATGTTATTTCTAAATATCTGTTAAGCATCCGCAACCCTAAGCAATGCAGGATCCATAGGAAAAATTACTCTTTCCTTCTCACTTCCCTTACCAAGCACCCTGAAGTTCTTACAATATAGGAAGTTTTATGCAGACAGATTACAGCTCTCTGGTTTAGAGCTTAATTGCTATCTATATTTTTAAAAGGAGCTCTGCTGGTATAGTGGATAAGACATTTGGCTGCTAACTGGAAAGTCAGAAGTTCTAAACCCATCAGCCACTCCATGGAAGGAAGATGAGACAATCTACTTCTGTAAAGATTTACAGCCTCAGAAACCCAATGGGGGTCACTATGAGTCAGAATCAACTCGATGGCAGTGATATATTGGTCCCATGCTAAATTTAGGGAAGTATTGTACTGAGTCATATTTGAGCCAGTAGCAAAAGAAAAAATTGCTAATTTTGATTCTGTCTGTATTTAATTTTTTAAAATATTTTTTTCATCATGAACTTCTGGACATTGATTTTGATTTTTTGAAATGTTGCATTAGAACATTATCTCAGTTACTGAGTTTCTTGGCATTCCCTTAAATTTTGCACATAAAGAGGGTGCGTATTCACCTCACTTTAATCCCATGTCCATTTAGGGAACACCTCCTTTACCAGCAAAACTGTTATAAGATATGCATAATGGTTGTTCTTAACCTGAATTGCACCTTACGATCACCTGTGCACTTTGGTTTTAGTTTTGGAAACTGTTTATTGAAATATTCTAGTTATCTATTTCTGCATAACTAACTGCCTTAAACTTGTGGCTTGAAACAATCTAATCTCTCATACTTCTGTTGACTGTTTTCAACTGGTGGTTCTTGCACAGGATCTTTCATGCAGTAGTTGTCAAATGGCAGCTGGGATGGGTGTCATCTGATGGCTTGACTGGGCTGGCCATCTAAGATGGGTCATTTATACAACTGAAAGTTGGTGCTGGGTGTGTTAGGCTGGGTTCTCTAGAGAAGCAAAGCCAGTAAAGCTTATATATACATATAGAGAAAGAGAAATTTATCTTAGGAAAATGGCTCACACAATTATAGAAGCTGGCAAGTCCCAAGTTCTTGGATCAAACGTCAAGCTGGAGGCTTTTCCTGACTCATGCAGCTGCAGGGAATGACGGTCTCAAGGTTGGCAGGTACTATACTGGCTGTTGACTCCAACGAATGATGAATCCAAGATCTCCAGGCCAAATGGTGGATTGTTTGCTCACAGACAGTCGTAGGTAGCACAACAGGATCCCGATCCACAGAAGAGTGTCTCTTTTCCCAGGATGTCCATACATAATTAGAAGCAGGCCACTCCCCTAGGGAAACTCCTTTTCAACGGATTAGCTGCTCAAAACATACACATCTGATCCCATCATGGGAATAACACACATCACAATTGCTTAAACCATACAGAATTGTAGTCCAGCCAAGTTGACATACAGCTCCAACTATCACAGTCCACACCTTGTCAACTTAGCAGTTGTACACATCTTCTTAACTATATATAATCTCTAAATAAGGACAATTATAAATAAGGACAGTTATAGTTGCACCTAACATGATACACTAAAACATGTGCATCAACTGAAACACATTAACCTTATTTACATTTCACAGTTCGTAACAGAGGGAAACAAAAATATTTGATGCCCACATACAATAAAAAAATGTAACAGTCAGAGTTCTCATTTCTGAGACTGGTCAGTGGTCGTAGCTGATATTCAGAACTACCTTCTTCCGCCACCCATTCCGTATTTCCCTTGCCTTCAGGAAGCACCTCAGCTGGTTCTGGTTCTTTGCCTGGAGGGGTGACCCACACCTTCATTCCTGAAGGATCTGGGCCATTATTAGTCATATTAGAATTGAGTTGCTGAAATTTTCCATTGATTTTAATCACAGGGCATAGTAGTACTAAGAGACATCCTAAAGAATCTCCTGTATTCCAGACACATTCTTCTTTACCTCCATTATGTAATGTCTATCCAATTTCCCCTTGGTAATCAGGATCTATCACACCAGATAGTACAGTAATGCTCTTTTTTGTCTGTTGATCCAGAGGCCTGAGGAAGCCAAAATGGCTGGGTAGCATTCTTAACTTCCAGTTCAATGCAATCAGTATTGTGTCTCCAGGTGAGAGTGCTCCTCCCTTTGGGACTAATATCTCCAGATCCTCAGAGCACAGGAGGCAAAAATTTTTTGAGTGGGTCTTTAGGGGTAACAGTGAGTGGTACCACTCCTGTTTCCACCCCTTGGTTCCTGGACCCATGAATCCTGGCTATTGGAGAAACAGACCCACATATTGGACACTGGTTTAGAGCATATACAGCCTCCTGGAGAACATTGTCCCAACCCTTCAAGGTATTGCCACTTAGCTGGCGCCGTAATTGTGCCTTCAATAGGCCATTCCATTGTTCTATTAAGCCAGCTGCTTCTGGATGATAGGGAGCATGGTAAGACAAGTGAATTCCATGAGCATAGGCCCATTGCCTCACTTCATTTGCAGTGAAGTGAGTCCCTTGATCTGAAGCAATGCTGTGTGGGATACCATGATGGTGGATAAGGCATTCTGTAAGTCCAGATAGTATTTTTGGCAGAAGCATTGCATGCAGGGAAGGCAAATCCATACCCAGAATAAGTATCTATTCCAGTAAAGCAAAACGTTGTCCTTTCCATGATGGAAGTGGTCTAATGTAATCAACCTGCCACTAGGTTGCTGGGTGATCACCCCAGGAATGGTTCCATATCGTGAACTCAAGTGTTGGTCTCTGCTGCTGGCAGATTGGGCACTCAGCAGTGGCAGTAGCCAAATCAGCCTTGGTAAGTGGGAGTCCATATTGCTGAGCCCATGCATAACCTCCATCCCTGCCACCATGGCCACTTTGCTCATGAGCCCATTGAGCAATGACAGCAGTAGCTAGGGAAAAAGATGTCTGGTTTCTAATGAATGTGTCACCCTATCCACCTGATTGTTAAAGTCCTCCTCTGCCAAGGTCACCTTTTGGTGAGCATTCACATGAGACACAAATATCTTTACTCCTTTGGCCCATTCAGAGAGAT
>NW_006921822.1:2929864-2933589 GCF_000298275.1 Orycteropus afer afer
AGAAGGGACCATTCCCTGGAGAAGGATGTCATGCTTGGTAGGGTGGAGGGTCGACGAAAGAGGGGGAGGCCTTCAACGAGATGGATTGACATGGTGGCTGCATTGATGGGCTCAAGTATAGCAGGGATTGTGGGGCTGGCGCTGGATTGGGCAGTGTTTCGTTCTGCTGTGCATGGGGTCGCTATGAGTTGGAAACGACTCGACGGCACTTAACAACAACAATAGGAACCTGCCAAAGACTCCAAACAGCATCTCTATCTACTACAGACACTTCAAGCACCATGCATCAGCTGGATTACATGGTCTAAGTGGCAGAGCAGCCTGCAAGGCAGCCTAAACCTATTGCAGAGCCTTTTGTTGTTCTGGGCCCCACTCAAAACTAGCAGCTTTCTGAGTCACTTGATAAATAGGCCACAGCAACACACCCAAATGAGGGATATGTTGCTTCCAAAATCCAAAGAGGCCCACCAGATGTTGTGCCTCTTTTTTAGTTGTGGGGGAAGCCAGAGACAATAACTTATCTTTCACTTTAGCAGGAATATCTTGACATGCCCCATACCATTGGACCCCTAGAAATTTCACTGAGGTAGAAGGTGCTTGAATTTTTGTTGGGTTGATTTCCCAACTTCTAGCACACGGATAGGAGCTCTGGTGGCATAGTGGCTAAGGCATTTGACTGCTAACCAGAAAGTTGGCGGTTCAAACCCACCAGCCACTCCTTAGAAGAAAGGTTGGGCAATCTACTTCCATAGCGATACTGCCTTCGAAACCCAAGGAGGGGTCGCTATGATTTGGGTCTGACTCCACAGCAGTGGTTGCATTGCATTGAGCACACAGATGTCTCACCAATAAGTCTAGAATCATCAATACTTCTTCCTTACTAGGTCCAATCAGCATAATATCATAAATATAATGGACCAGTGTGATGCCTTGTGGAAGGGAAAGATGATCAAGATCTCTACAGACTAAATTATGTCATAGTGCTGGGGAGTTGATATACCCCTGAGGAAGCACTGTGGAAGTATACTGTTGGCCTTGCCAGTTGAAAGCAAACTGCTTCTGATGGTCCTTTGAAGTTGGTATTGAGAAAAAGGCAGTACCTAGATAAGTAGCTGCATACCAAATACCAGGAGATGTACTAATTTTCTCAAGCAATGAAAACACTTCAGGAACAGCAGCTGCAATTGGAGTCACCACCTGATTAAGTTGATGACAATCTACTGTCATTCTCCAACATCCATCTGTTTTTTGCACAGGCCAAATAGGCAAGTTTAATGGTGATGTGGTGGGAATTACCACCCATGCATCCTTCAAGTCCTTGATGGTGACAGTAATCTCTGCAACCCCTCCAGGGATGCAGTATTGCTTTAGATTTACTATTTTTGTAAGCAGAGGCAGTTCTAATGGTTTCCACTTGGCTTTTCCTACCATAATAGCCCTTACTCCACATGTCAGGGACCCAAAGTGGGAATTGTGCCAATTTCTCAATATATCTATTCCAATTATGCATCCTGGCACTGGGGAAATCACTACAGGATGGGTTTAGGGACCCACTGGACCCACTGTGAGATGCACCTTAGCTAAGACTCCATCAATAACTTGACCTCCATATGCCCCCACTCTGACTGGTGGGCCACAATGACATTTTGGGTGTTCTGGAATTAGTGTCAGTTCAGAGCCTGTGTCCAGTAATCCCCGAAAAGTCTGATTATTTCCTTTTCCCAATGAACAGTCACTCTTGTAAAAGGCCTCAGATCCCCTGGGAAAGGCTAGGAGAAAGATTGACATTATAAATTTTGGGCAATGTAGTGGGGTCCTTCCTCAAGGGGACCTGGCCTCCCCTTCATTCAGGGGGTTGTGGATCTGTAACTGAGTCAAGTCTGGGAATTGATTGAGAGGCTGTGACTCTGTATTCTGGTGATTCAATCTATGCTGCTGTTCACGTGACCTAGAATTCTTCTGTCTATACAGATCAAGTAAATATTTAGTAGGCTTGCCATGTATTTCACTACCAGGAACACCATTCCTAAGAAGCCAATGCCATAATTCCACATGAGCCAGAGTATTTTGATTACCATTCCAACTCTGCTTTCCATTACGGTAACCATGACCACCTTGCCTTTGTCAATCAACTGCTGCCCCTTGGCCCCACTACCGTGGGGTCCAATCAGCCCCATTGTAGTTAAGTGTCTTAGTTCAATTAGGGAAGTTCCCACTGTCAAATCCAGCTTACATAAAATAGTAATCACAGCAGTCTTCAAGGATGCTGGAGCTCCCTTCACAAATTTATTCCTCACTGTACTGGTGAAAGGCTTGTCCTCTGGACTCTCCATTTCTGGCTCTATGGATCTAATCTGATAAATCCATTCTAACAGGCCAATTTCTCTAAGCCTGTGGATACCTTCTTCTACATGGGAGCTCTGGCATAGCATAGTGGCTAAGACACTTGCCTGCGAACCAGACAGCTGGCGGTTCAAACCCACCAGCCACTCCTCGGAAGGAAGGTTGGGCAATCCTACTTCCGTAGTGATACTGCCTCGGAAACCCAAGGAGGGGTCGCTATGAGTTGGGTTTGACTCGACAGCACATAACAACAACAACAACAACAACATTATACCAAAGCAGGTCTGGTACTTCAACTTGACTTAAGGTAGACCACTGCAAAATCCATGCTTCAGTAAGCCAACCAAATAAACAATTAGATGCTTTCCTAACCTCTCGAGCTGAAGCACTGAATGAAGAATCTGTACTTAGTGGGCCTAAATCAATAAACTCAGACTGATCCAATCTTACATTCCTTGCACCATTATCCCACATCCTCAGTAGCCATTCCCATACACATTCTTCAGGTTTCTGTTTGTACATGTTAGCAAACTCAAGTAGATCTTTTCAGGTGTAGTGTACCACCGTCTCAGTCACATTTTGTATTACACCTTTTGGGGCTTGCTTGGACTTAACTTTTGTTATAGGTCTAGCAGCCACAATGGGTGATTAGGGAAGTTCCTGAGAACATTCAGCAATGTCTTCCATGGCCTCTACCTCAGGTGATGATCCAGCAGCAACAGCTTGGCTAATCCCATCAGAGGTGGAAGGGATAATGATTTTACAGTAATCCCTTCAGATGGGAGGATTTCAACAGAATTTACAGGTTCCGTATCCTGATCTTCCTGACTATCTGTCCATATGTCCCCATTCCAGGTTTCAGGATCCCATTTGTTACCAATCAATGTCTTCACTTTAACTTCAGACACCATTCTGGGTTGGCAATGTAATTAGCGTTGTAATTCAGCCACCCTTACAATAAGACTCTGGGTTTGGTTTTCAGCAATATCAGCTCTACTAAAAGAAATAAGGCTTTCTTCCAGAGCACAACTGGAAAAATTGAGATCTTTTATGCAACATTTGAGCTGTGACTCAGCAGCCCTGAGCTCATCTCCCTTTTTTTACCAAGTTGTCTAGTGTAACTAGGACCAACCATCCAGCTTCCTTATACTCCTCATGCTGACAAAATTGCAGAAAAGTATCAAACATGTAATCACCCAGAGCCTCACTTCTCAAAAGTAATTCATCTATTGGTGGTGCTATTTTGTATATTAATGTTGCCACCCCACTCCATGGATTAGTAATTAAACTTGCCCCTAGATTTTCCTTGAGGAACTGTATAGTTTTAGGTTTCACATTTAAGTCTTTGATCCATCTGGAGTTTGTTTTTGTGTATGGTGTGA
>NW_006921822.1:2934939-2942252 GCF_000298275.1 Orycteropus afer afer
TTTGGTATCAAGGTTATGCTTGCTTCATAAAATGAGTTAGGGAGGATTCCATCCTTTTCTATGTTTTGGAATAGTTTGAGTAGGATTGGTATCTATATCTATTTTAAGGATGAGCAAAGTGAGGCACAGGATGATTAAGTAGTGGCCAGTAGGAACTCTGGTAGCATAGTGCCTAAGACACTTGACTGCTAACCAGAAGGCTGTTGGTTCAAACTCACCAGCCACTCCTCGGAAGGAAGGTTGAGCAGTCTACTTCTGTAATGATACTGCCTCGGAAACTCAAGGAGGGATCTCTATGAGTCAGGTCTGACTCGACGACACATAACAACAACAACAGCAACAACAACAAGAAGTAAGGTACAAAGCTAACCCTGAAACCCAAGTCAGTCAGACACCTGAACCAGTTGCTTAACCCCTTAATGACTTCTTGGGACACTCAGCCTCGTGTTTACTGAGAACAAAAGGAAAGCAGTTAAAACAGGTCCTGGCAGTACATTCTCATAGTGATATGGGTAGCCAGAGGGGCAATGGGGTTGGAGCTAGTTATTTTTAATACCTCTGCCTGTCTGAACTTGATGGCTGGTCTAGAATGGTGAGCCAGGAATGGATTGCAGGTTTTCTCTCAACCTCAAGATGGCTAAAAATATCCTTTCCAAAGTGTTCCATAAAGTGTTCCAATGTGATTTCTGACATGAAAAGGATCCTAATATGATTTCACTTGAGGTGGTTTCACTATAATTTTTAGAAGTAAACATAGCTTGAATGTGTGTTTAGATACCATTCGACTCAGTGTGGTTAAATCAGCATGTTACGAAATATCAGGGCTGTCTGGTTCCTGCACATTGTGAAATCAGGGATAAAGAAATAACACAACTTTACAGTTTTTCAAAGATTTATTCCATGGACAAAAGTTATTTTAAGTGAAAAAATCACTTTAATTAGTTCCTATTCCTGGAGTAAAAGGTTCAGAGATGCAGCTGCTGAGTGTAGGGTGAGGGGAAAATTGGGGAGATTAGGGGCAAAAAGAGGTGTGTCTGAGAATCAAAGCAGTCTTTATTAGCTCTGAGTAGGGAATGGTGGGAAGGAAGTATTTGACCGTGGAGGGTATGGCCATGGGTGTGGGAAGCAGAGAAATAAGGTGTTATTGTTGTTATTAGGTGTTGTCAAGTCAACCCCAACTCACAGCAATGCTGTGTACAACAGAACAACACACTGATGGTCCTGTGCCAGCCCCACGATCCTTGCTATACCTGAGCCCACCATTGCAGCTGCAGTGTCAATCCATCTTGTTGAGAGCTTTCTACCCCCCCACCCCTTTTCTTTTTACTGACCTCCCACTTTACCAAGCATGATACCCTTCTCCAGAGAATGGTCTCTTCTGACAACATGACCAAAAAGTAGGTGAGACAAAATCTGGCCATTCTCGCTTGCAAGGAGCATCCCAGCTGTACTTCTTCCAAGATAGATTTGTTAGTTCTTCTGGTAATCTATGGTACTTTCAGTATTCTTCACCAACACCACAACTCAAAAGCATCAACTCTTTGGTCTTCCTTTCTTATTGTCCAGCTTTCACATGCATATGAGGTAATTGAAAATACCATGGCTTGGGTTAGGCACACCTTAGTCTTCAAAAAGACATCTTTGTTCCTCAGCATTTTAGAGAGATCTTTTGTAGCAGATTTGCCCAGTGTAATATGACATCTCATTTCTTGACTGCTGCTTCCACTGGTGTTGATTGTGGAACCAACAGGAAATCTTTGACAACTTCAATCTTTTCTCTGTTTATTGTGATACTGCTTATTAGTTCAGTTGTGAGGATTTTCATTTTCTGTATCTTGAGGTGTAATCCATACTGCAGACTGTAGTCTTTAATCTTCATCAGTAAGTGCTTCAATCATCACTTTCAGCAAGCAAGATTGTGTCGCCTGCATATCACAGGTTGTTAATGAGTCTTCCTCCAATCCTTATGCCATTCTCTGCTTCATATAGTCCAGCTTCTTGGATCATTTGATCAACATACAGACTGAATAAGTATGGGGAAAGGATACAACCCTGACACTCCCTTTCTGATTTTAAACCATGCAGTATCCCTTTGTTCTGTTCAAACAACAGCCTCCCGGTCTCATGAGTATAGTTAAGCGTTAAGTGTTCTGGAATTCCCATTCTTCTCAATGTTATCCACAATTTGTTATGATCCACACAGACGAATGCTTTTGCATAGTCAATAAAACACAAGTAAACATCTTTCTGGTATTCTTTGCTTGGAGCCAAGATCCATTTGACATCAGCAATAATATCCCTCATTCTACATCCTCTTCTGAATCCAGCTTGCACTTCTGGCAGTTCCCTGTCAATATACTGCTATTATCTTCAGTAAATTAATTATCTTCAGTAAGATTTTACTTGTGTGTGATATTAATGATATTGTTCAATAATTTCCGTATCATGTGGGATCACCTTTCATTGGAATGGGTACAAATATGGATCTCTTCTGGTCAGTTGTCCAGGCAGCTGTCTTCCAAATTTCTTGGCATATGAGTAAGTGTCTCCAGTGCAGCATTCTTTTGTTGAAACATCTCAGTGTGTATCCTGTCAATTCCTGGAGCCTTGTTTTTTTTCCAATTCCTTCATTGTAACTTAGACTTCTTCCTTCAGTACCATTGGTTCTTGATCATATGCCACCTCCTGAAATGGATGAATGTCCACCAGTTCTTTTTGGTACAATGATTGTGTATTCCTTCCATCTTCTTTTGATGTTTCCTGCATAATTCATTATTTTGCCCATAGAATCTTTCAATATTGCAACTTGAGGCTTGGATTTTTTCTTCAGTTCTTTCAGCTTGAGAAATGCTGAATGTCTTCCCTTTTCATTTTCTAATTCCAGGTCAGTGCACATTTCATTATAATAATTGACCTTGTGTTCTCAAACTGCTCTTTGAAATCTTCTGCCCAACTCTTTTACCTTGTCATTTCTTCCATTTGCTTTAGCTGCTCTCTGTTCAAGAGCAAGTTTCAGAGTCTTTTCTGACATCCAATTTGGTCTTTCTTCCTTTTTGATGACCTTTTGATTTCTTCATGGATGATGTTCTTGATGTCATCCCACAGTTCCTCTGGTTTTCAGTCATTGGTGTTCAGTGCATCTCATCTATTTTTTAGATAGCCTCTAAATTCTAGGGATCTAACCACGATCATATTTTGGCTCTTGTAGACTTGTTTTAATTGTCTTCAGCTTCAACTTAAACTTGCACATGAGCAGTTGATGGTCTATTCCACAGTCAGCTCCTGGTCTTGTTTTGGCAGAAGATAATTGAGCTTTTCTGTAGCCTCTTTCCACAGATGTAATCAATCTGATTCCTGTGTATTCCACCTGGTGAAGTCCATGTGTACAGCCACCATTTTTGTTGTTGAAAAAGGTATTTGTGATGAATAAGTCATTGGTCTTGCAAAATTTTATAATGCGATCTCCGGCATCATTTCTATCATGAAGACTTTATTTTCCAACTACTGGTGATTCTTCTTTGTTCTCACTTTTTGCATTCCAATAACCAGTAGTCATCAATACATCTTGAATACATGTTTGATCAATTTCAGACTGTAGAAGTTGGTAAAAAAATCTTCGATTTCCTCACCTTTGGCTTTGGTTGTTGGTGTGTAAATTTGAATAATTCACTGACCACATGCCCTTAACCTATTTGAAATTATTCTCAGGACTTCCTGTACTGAACTGAAATCAAAGATCGTTACTCAGTTAACTGTTTAGCAACATTTCAGTTCTTTGATAAATAACAAATACTGTCTCTTTTTATTCTCAGTGAAGAATGTTTCACAATATTCATGAGTAATGATTGCTCCAATTGTATTGCAAGCTATCTTGAGCAACACTGTTTTCCCACGTTTGAATTAAATCAGTGGAGATAGAAATGCAAATCATGGTTATTCAAAAATATAAACATAGAATACCACAAAATCTGAGAAACAAACCCGTTGCCATTGAGTTGATTCTGACTCATAGTGACCCCCATTAGGTTTCCAAGGCTGTAAATCTTTACAGAAGTAGATTGCCTTATCTTCCTCCCACAGAGCAGCTGGTGGGTTTGAACCACCAAACTTCAGGCTAGTTAGCAGCCAAATGATTTTCCCACTATGCCTCCAGAGCTCCTTATAGAATACCATATGATTCAACAATTCCACTCCTAAGTATATATCCAGAAAATAGTTTGAGATTAAAACAGCTACTCAAAAAAAAAAAAAAAAAAAAAAACTTGTACGTGCATATTCATAGCAGCACTATTCACAATAGCCAAAAGATGGAAATAATGCAAATATAAATGTACATTAACCGATGAATGGGTAAACAAAATGTGGTGTACAATGGAATGTTATTCAACCATAAAGAGGAATAAATGAAGTCACACAAAATGACAGAGTGGGAAGCTCTAAGGTTTAGTCCCTCCACCAAACAACCATTGCACTAGAAAGAGCAACTGGAATAAACTGTTGTGGAACTCTGGAACCTGACCTGGCACTTATCACAACCAGGGTAGTGCCTGGTGAAGGGAGAGGTTGATGATCATTCCCAAGTGAATAGTGAGCACAAAACAGCTACAATGTCCATTCTTCAACACTGCCATCAAAGTGGATATAGCATCCCATATTGCTGGAGAATCTGGCTTGTTCCAGGATGGGCAGCAGGAATCTTTCCTTCTAGGATTTGTGGTTGTGGATTTTGGTTGGTCTTGTAGTGCCATAAGGGACTGGCACAGACCTTTGCCTAGCTTTCTGCACTCTCAAATGCAGCAGCTTTCTCCAGGTGCATCTATCAGAAGATTTAAAGGGCTGCTATCCCCAGTGTGTGTGTGTGTGTGTGTGAAATCTATGTTAGATCCTTAAATGAATGAAGAGATAATGAACGGAAACTTCAGTGATCACAAACAACAATTAATGAACTTTGCAAAAATAGTTTGAGAAAGTTACAAATGGGCAGCTCCCGCCCTCAATAACCAAATATCAGCAGTTGCTGAGGAGTGGACAGCAATCCCTGGAATAAAACACTGTCAAGCAAGAATTTGATATTAGGCAAAATGATCCTTTAGAAATTAAACTGAAAATAAGACATTTATAGATAAACAAAAGCTAAGGGAGTTTATTACCAGTAGATCTGCCTTATAAGAAATGCTAAAGGAAGTTTTGAGCTGAAATAAAAATACACTAGGGAATATCTTGAATCTATAAGAAAAAGTTATGAACACTGGTAAAGGTGACTACATAGACAAATATTAAAGCCAAGTATAATATTTTTATTTTTAGCAAATAAAGGGACAGAAAACCTTCCTGAGAAAAAATGGTAACAGAATTACCTGGTAAGGAATTCAAAAGGTTTATATTTAGGCTCCTCAAAGAGATCAAGCAAAACAGAAAAAAAAAAAAAAAATGCTAGAAGAATCCAGGAAAACAATACAAGAACAAAATGATAAATTAAATAGTCACTTAGAAACTATACAAAAATAACAACTAAGAAATCCAAAAGATTAGTAATAAAATATCATAAATGGATAGGATATCATAAATATCATAATAGAAGGACTTAAAAGTATAATTGAATCAAAGGAAGAAAGAATGAACAAATAGAGGATGAATCCCTTGATACTAATCTGTTTGAGGAACAATCTTAATAAAGAATGAAGAAAAATGAAGAAACCCTAAGATTTATGTGAGACACCTCAGGAGAGAGAATTTTCTGTAATAGTAATTACAGAAGAGGATGCAGGGGAAAAAGAGTACAGAGAGAATCTTTGAAAACATGTTGGCATAAACTTCCCAAATATCATGAAAGATGAGATTTCTTCATTCTAGAAGCTCAACAAACTTTGTGACTTTCAAAAGAAAGTCAGCAAGACCTACCATAATAAACCTATCCAAAGACAAAAAACAAAGCAAGAATTCTGAAAACAGCTTGTGAAAAATAAAAGATCACTTACAAAGGGGCACCAAGAAGAGTAAATGCTGATTTCTCAGCAGAAATCATACAGGCAAGAAGGCAATGGGATGACATATATAAAATCCTGAAAGAAAAGAACTGCCAACCAAGAATCATATGTTGTTGTTATGTGCCATTGAGTCAGACCCAACTCATAGCGACCCCTCCTTGGGTTTCTGAGGCAGCCTTTCAAATTGTTTCCAACGCATAACAACATTGGGTACAAAATATCAGTTTTTTTTTTTTTGTTCTGTGCCCTCCTCAAAATCGTTACTATGTTTGAGCCCATTGTTGCAATTACTGTCTCAGTCCATCTCATTGAAGGTCATCCTCTATTTCACCGACCCCCAGCTTTACCAAGCATGATGTCTTTTTCCAGGGACTGGTCCTTCTTAATCACATGACCAAAGCATGAGAGGTGAAATCACTTCTAGGGAGCACTGCAGCTGTACTTCTTCCGAGACAGCTTTTTCTGGCAATCCATGGTTTACGCGACATTCTTCATCAACACAATGATTCAAAGGCATCAATTCTTGTTCAGTCTTTGTTATTCATTGTCCGGCTTTCTCATGCATATGAGGCAAATGGAAATATCATTGCTTGGGTTAGGTGTGCCTTAGTCTTAAAAGTGATATCTTTGCTTTTTAATATTCAAGGAATCTTTTGCAGCATGTTTTCCAAATGCAATAATTCATTTAATTGATTGCTGCTTCCATGGGCCTGGATTGTGGATCCAAGTAAAATGAAATTCTTGACAACTTCAGCATATTCTCCATTTATCATGATACTACTTATTGGTCCGGAAGGACAGAGACCCCAAGCAGGAAGCTAAGGGAGATGAACTTGTCTGTCAATTTATCATACTGGGTGGCTTGCATGTTGCTGTGAGGCTTGAGGCTGTGCAATAGGTATTTTGAACACCAGCAGGGTTGCCCATGGTGGATGGGTTTCAGTGGAGCTTCCAGACTGAGACAGACTGGAAAACAGACTTCTCAAAGAATTGGCTGGTGAAAACCTTATGAATAACAGTGAAACACTGTCTGATATATTACTGGACAACTTTATGAATAGCCGTGAAACACTGTCCAATACAGTGCCAGAAGATGAACCCCTCTGGTTGGAAGGCACTCAGGATACGACTGGGGAAGAGCTGCCTCATCAGAGTAGAGCTGCTTTTAGTGATATGGATAAAGCAGAGCTTTCGGGACTTCCATTTGTTGAAGTGACACAACTCAAAATGAGGAGAAACAGCTGCAAACATCCATTAATAATCAGAACATGGAATGTATGAAGTATGAATCTAGGAAAATTGGAAATTGTCAAAAATGAAATGGAA
>NW_006921822.1:2945552-2946955 GCF_000298275.1 Orycteropus afer afer
ATATCTGCTGCAAAAGACCTCTTTAACGTGCTGAAGAGCAAAGATGTCTCCTTGAGGACTAAGGTGTGCCTGACACAAGCCATGATATTTTCAATTGCCTCATATGCATGTGAGAGCTGGACAATAAATAAGGAGGACTGAAGAGAGGTCGATGCTTTTGAGTTGTAGTCCTGGTGAAGAATGCTGAAAATACCATGCACTGCTAAAAGAACTAACAAATCTGTCTTGGAAGAAGTGCAGCCAGAATGCTTCTTGGAAGCGAGAATGGCCAGACTTTGTCCCACCTACTTTGGTCATGTTGTCAGAAGGGACCATTCCCCGAATTAGGATATCATGCTTGGTAAAGTGGAAGGTCAATGAAAGGGGAAGGCCCTCAACAAGATGGATTGACACAGTGGCTATAAAGATGGGCTCAAGTATAGCATGGATCATGGAGCTGGCACAAGACCGGGCAGTTTTGTTCTGCTGTACTTAGGGTCTGTATGAGTCAGAGATGACTCGACAGCACCTAACAACAACACTTATTAGTCTGGTTGAGAGGATTTTTGTTTCTTTACTTCAGTAATCCATACTGAAGTCTGTAGTCATTGATCTTTATTAGTAAGTACTTCAAGATTTCTTTGCTTTCAGCAAGGAAAGCTGTGTAATCTGCATAGAATAGGTTGTTAAGGAGTCTTCCTCCAACCCTGATGCTAGTTCTTCTCCATATAGTCCAGCTTCTTAAATTATTTGCTCAGCATACAGATTGAACAAGTATGGTGAAAGGACACAACCCTGACATACACCTTTCTTGATTTTAAATCATTCAGTATCCTCTTACTCTGTTCTAACGACAAGCTCTTGATCTATATTTTAAACCATGCAGTATTCCCTTGTTTTGTTAGAATGGCAGCCTCCTGGACTATGTATCGGTTCCTCATGAGCACAATGAGTGTTCTGGAGTTACCATTATTCTCAGCTTTATCCATAATTTGTCATGATCCACACAGTCAAATGCTTTTGCATAGTCAATGAAACACAAGTAAACATCTGTCTGGTATTCTTTGCTTTCAGCCAAGATCCATCTGACAGTGCAATGACATCCCTCATTCCATGTCCTCTTTAGAATCCAGCTTGCATTTCTGGATATTTTCTGTCAATATACTGCTGCAACAATTTTTTAATTATCTTCAGCAAGATTTTACTTGCATGATATTAATAATATTGTTCAACAGTTTCCACATTCTGTTGGATCACCTTTCTTTGGAATGGGAACTAAAATGGATATCTTCTAGTTAGTTGTCCAGGTAGCTGTCTTCCAAACTTCTTGGCATAAATGAGTAAGTGCCTCCAGTGCAGCATCCATTTGTTGAAAAATCTCAGTGGGTATTCTGTCAATTCCTGGAGCTTTTTTTTTTTTTTTT
>NW_006921822.1:2948400-2950655 GCF_000298275.1 Orycteropus afer afer
CCTGTTTACAATCTTATATGCTTATTTACTTTGGATACTTCCATAGCTGGGTTGATTTCTGGGTTATATCATCATGTGTGTTAATGGTCAGTTGTTGGCTGTTGTTGCTTCTCTGTCCAAAGGGCTCCCTTTAGCATCTCTTGTAAGGTTGGTCTGGTTTTAACAAATTCCCTTAATTTCTGCTGACCTGGAAATGTCCTAATTTCACCATCATACTGGAGGGGCAGTTTTGCTGGGTACATAATTCTTGGTTGGAAATTTTTCTCTTTCAGGGTTTTATATATACCATCCCACTGTCCTCTCGCCTGCATGGTTTCTGTCGAGAAATCTGAGCTTAGTCTTATTGGTTGCCCCTTATAGGTAACTTTTTGTTTTTCCCATGCTGCTCTCATGATTCTTTCTTTGTCTTTGGTTTTGGTGAGTTTGATGATGATATGTCTTGGTGTTTTTCTTTTGGGGTCTATCCTGTTTGGGGTTCGTTGGACTGCTGTTCATCTGTTTTATCTCATCATTTTTTCCATTCACATTAGCTACTCTCCATTCAAGAGTAAGTATGACACCTAAGCACAGGCAATAAAAGAAAACTTAGATAAACTGGACTTCATCAAAAGTAAAAACTTTTATGTATCAAAGGACACTATCAAGAGAGTGAAAAAACAACCCACAGTAAGGGACAAAAAAATTGGAAATCATATATCTAATATACAAAGAACTCTTACTACTCAACAACAAAAGGACAAACAACCCAATTTAAAAATGTGGAAAGTACTTAAAAGACATTTCTCCAAAAAAGATATATAAATTGCCAACAAGCACATGAAAAGATGCTTGATATCATTACTCATTAAAACTCAAAAACTCACTGCCAGTGAATCTGATCCGACTCATAGCAACCCCTCCTTCGTTTTCCAAGGCTATATCACTACGGAAGTAGATTGCTCAATCTTCTTTTTGAGGAGTGGCTCATGGGTTTGAACCACCAGCCTTCTGGTTACCAGTCAAATGCCTTAAGCACTTTGGTTAGTAGCCAG
This sequence comes from Orycteropus afer afer, assembly GCF_000298275.1. Taxonomy (NCBI): domain Eukaryota; kingdom Metazoa; phylum Chordata; class Mammalia; order Tubulidentata; family Orycteropodidae; genus Orycteropus; species Orycteropus afer. The sequence continues at coordinate 2,949,432 of NW_006921822.1, forward strand.
ATTCTTTAACCACTGTGACACCATGTTGTTGTTGTTGTTATGTGCCATCGAGTCCGACTCAACTCATAGCAACCCCTCCTTGGGTTTCCAAGGTAGTATCACTATGGAAGTAGATTGCCCAGTCTTCCTTCTGAGGAGTGGCTGGTGGGTTTGAACTGCCAGCCTTCTGGTTAGCAGTCAAGTGCCTTAGGCACTATGGCACCAGAGCTCCCTTCATTACTCTGCAATGCAACACAACCACTGCCATGGAGTCAAATTCAACTCATAGTGACCCCTCCTTGGGTTTCCGAGGTGGTATTACTATGGAAGTAGATTGCCCACCCTTAGGGAAAAACAAACCAAAAGCACAATGAGATAGTATTTCATACCTGTTACTGTCTTTTTCTTTTTCTTTTTTTAAATCATAGCCTTGCTAGTGGGTAGGAAGTGGTACTTCGTATTTGTTTGATTCATAAAGGCATTAGATGTTTACCTGGAGGCCCCAGGGTCTCCTTTGTTCTCTCAGAGGTGGGGCAGGTCCTGCACTCAGCTTCGCAATGGAGGCTTCCTCCTTGCCTTTTTCATATTCCCATGGGAGATTGTCTGTTCCACAGGCCCCAGTATACCCAAGTGCAGGGCAACTCACATTTCTAATGAACCTCTATAAACAGCCAGAACCTTAAATCTAGACTGCCTGGCACCAAGCAATCTATTTATTCCCTTAGGAACTAGGTCACTTTCTCACACTTGCCCTAAAGGTAGGGAGACCCATTCTGAGTGGGGCAAGGGATTTTCTCCTCTGGAAGAGAACCGCATACTTTCCAATGACACCTTGGCCCTGATGATGAAATTGGGCCACCCCTGCCTCACTGATCCTGGTCTTATGAGTTTTCCTTTTCCCTAATAAAGTCTGTGCCAGGTGGGGTGTTGTGGAATTTGTCCCAAATCTGTGCACAGTAGAAGACAACCCTGAAGGATTCTATCTGGTTTGCTGATATCATGACACCTGAAAAAGAAACGACATATTTAAGACTGAGAATCTCAGCCAAATACAATGCCATAGTTCTAAGTGGAATTTCTAGGAGGCTGGGAAGGCCCCACCTTTTACCTACATAAAATCTTAATATTGTTGTTGTTGTTGTTGTTGTGTGCCATCGAGTCGGCCCCGACTCATAGCGACCCCTCCTTGGGTTTCCGAGGCAGTATCACTACGGAAGTAGGATTGCCCAACCTTCCTTCTGAGGA
>NW_006921822.1:2950755-2955074 GCF_000298275.1 Orycteropus afer afer
CAGCCTTCTGGTTAGCAGGCAAGTGCTTTAGCCACTATGCTACCAGAGCTCCTAGATCTTACAAAATAATACTTTTAAAATTAAATCTCCAATGCTTCCAAATAGTGTTGACCCTCCTGTCTGTCCAATGGTGGTCACCCTGGCCGGTAAACTAAGAATTCTAAGGATTAAATGAGGGAAGCATATAAATCACTGTTGTTGTCGTTGTTATATGCCGTAGCATTGTGTAAATATCATTACCATTCTTGAGTATTCTGAATAGGACAAAAATGTGGTTTTTGTGGGGCAAAACTTGCTGATGCTCTCATATCAAACTTTGCAAAAGGCAAGAAGGCTCACTCTGTTGACAGCAGTTGTTTTGTGTCTCCCTAAAAAGCTGACAGGAAGAAATGCTGGCTATGTATAAAGTGAAATAACTTAGAAAATTGCTTTTAAAGTGTTAAATGGTAAAGTTACTGAGACAATCGTGAAGGAGATCTGGTGGCCTTATGGTTAGAGCATCGAGCTGCTAACCAAATTGAAACCAGCAGCCACTTGGCCAGAAAAAATGAGGCAGTCTCCTTCCCTAAAGATTTACAGCCTTGGAAACCATATGGGGCAGTTCTACTCTGTCCTGTGGGGTCACTATTAACTCAGAATCCACTCAATTACAACGTGTTTAGACAATACATAAAATCTTTATGTGTGTAAGTGGTTTTCATTTATATATGATGGACCACTGGAATTTATTTAAATGCATAATTTAAAATAATGCTCATAATAGTTCATTTTGGGGAATGTTTAAAATTGTTTTGTAACTGGTTTAAATAGTAAAATTGAATTAAGATAAATTTCACTTAAGGAAAAATTTTAACAATCTAATTTCAAGCTACCTCTCCTTGATAAAATTAAGGTAAGAGGCGGAGGGAAGCCTTTACTCAGTGCCAGGGAGAGTGCAGTGCCAGCCATGCTGCGTATTTTATATCATATATCTTCAGAGTAACCCTTAAAGTAGTGATTATTATCCCCATTTGACATCTGAAAAAAGTCTGTGGGAATTTCAGAGAGATTAAATAGCTCCCTGAAGATCATAAAGGCATAGATATGGGTTCCCAGTTAATGGCTCAAGACAGAGTGTCAACCTGTTAAAGGAAAGTAGAGTCGTCTTTTTTTCATATCATCACCTTCCTCCCCATGTCTTAGAGTCCCTGTGTGGTGCAAATGGTTAAGCACTCAGCTGCTAAGTAAAAAGTTCCAGTCCAACCAGGGTGCCTTGGAAGAAAGGCCTGGAGAAATAGTTCTCGAAAATCAGCCATTGAAAACCCTAAGCTGCACAGTTCTTCTCTAATGTACATGTGGTTGCCATGAATCAGGATTGACTAGATGGCAACTGGTTCCTATGTCTTGCTGCTTTACAAACCTGGCCTGGGACTTGCTAGACCCATAGATCACTGAAATTCATTCGATGGTTCTAATTAGATTCTCTGTTTCAGAAACCTTCTTAGTGATAGCCTAATGTTTACTGCCACCACTCATCTGTCAGTTTGTGGTGGCTTGTGTGTTGCTGTGAGTCTGGAGGCTATGCCACCTGTATTTGAAATACCAGCAGGGTCACCCATGGTGGACAGGTTTCAGTGGAGCTTCCAGACAAAGACAGACTAGGAAGATTGAAGAGGCCACCCAGTTCTCAAAGAATTGGTCTGATATATTACTGGAAAACTTTATAAATAGCCCTGAAGCATTCTCCAATAGAGTGGTGGAAAATGAGCCCCCTCAGGTCAGAAGGCACTCAAAATATGACTGGGGAAGAGCTGCTCCCCACCCCCCCAGTAGAGCCGACCTTAATGATGTGGCTAGAGTAAAGCTTTTGGGACCTCCATTTGCTGATGTGGCACGACTCAAAATGGGAAGAAAAAGCTGCAAAAATCCATTAATAATCACAACATGGAATGTACCAAGCATGAATCTACATGCTAGGCATTGCTTTCAGCATTTTATATGTAATAACTTTAATCCTCACAAAATCCTGAGAGATAAGTGATATTATTATCCCAATTTTTACAGATGAAGACACTGAGGCACAAAGAGGTAAAATAGCTTCTCCAAGGCTGGCTAGCTGGGAAGTAGTAGAGGATTCAAATCCAAGTGATCTGGCTGCAAGGTTCATGTTCTTACCACTCTCCTATAAGCTCTGAAACCAAAACACAGTGGAATAATTATGGAGTCTTGTGCATATGTGAAGTGGTTTGGAGAGATTAAAAAAAAAAAAAAATTAATGAGTTGTTCCAAACCAACAGAAACCTGTCAGACTGGCTATTCAGGTTTAAGTCACTTTAGATTATTAGAAGAAATCCAAAGTAAGATAATGAAGACAAACAGACAGTAAATGATTCACCATAGCATAAGCATGATTTTTTTAGGTTCCTTAGTTTCTGCAGTAATTGAGATGTCTTTTCACCTTGAGCAAGTCTGCAACTTATATTCATTTATATCATATAAAAATATGTTCTCATATCCTACTCATTTCCTGTAATGAGATGACCAAAAGTGATGCATGAAGAACACAGGTTGGAAACTATAGCAACCTGGTAAAGTCCACATTTCAGTAAAAGTTGGCTTGAGATGGTATGAACATCAGTGAAGGTACGTATGGCTCAGGGTAATTTTAGTACTTTAGGTGTCCATCTGTCCCAGTCCTGTTCCATATCTCTTCAGGATCACAGAAGGTAAATTGCAGACATTCTAAGGACAAACTCAGGACTTTGGGCCAATGGATAAGCTTGGCATGTGTCACCCAAGACCATAGAGACTGACTATTAAGCCAACCTACATTTGTAGAGCTCCTTGCAAGCTGCCATGCTAGGAGCTATGAAGGATTGTAAACAATTTCTTGCCTTCCAAGGAGCTCTGGTGGCATATTGCCTAAGGCATTTGACTGCTAACCAGAAGGCTGGTGGTTCAAACCCACCAGCCACTCCTCAAAATGAAGACTGGGCAATCTACTTCTGTAGAGATACTGCTTTGGAAACTCAAAGAGGGGTTGTTAGGAGTTGGAACCAACTTGACAGCAGTGAGTTTGGTTTTGGTTTTAATGGTTAAATTTAATAGTAGAGACCACCATTTCAAATATTTTTCATAATTAAAAATATATATTAATTATAAATTGAGATGATAAATACCGTTGAGAATGTGAGAGTGGTTTTTTCTTTCCCTAACCATCTTGCACTTCAGTGTGGTTGGACCAATCTCAGTCAGTTCCCTAGGAATGCCATGCGCTGATTGACTTAAGCTGGTAATGGTCCATACCTGAACCAGTCAATGGGACACTGGTTATGCAAATCAGAGTGAAACCTTAAAGCTATTGGATCATTTTCCCAAAATGAGTGACTGCTACACAATGGGGAAAAGTATAATTGCTGGAGAGGCATCTACAATGTCCACAGAAAATGCTAAATGCTTATAATAAAATATAAATATTAAAAATAATAAGCTGGATGCTTAATAGGAGGCAGAATATAAAGAGAGTTATACTGTAGGTAAAATAGAGAAGGAGGGAAAGATTTCTTTTAACTAAAAGTACCTGGGAACACCTCTGGGAGATGTGGGGTTAGAGTTGGGATTTCAAAAACAGTGTGTCGTGTCACTGCTATTCATAAGGTTTTCACCAGCTAACTCTTTGAGAAGTATATGGCCCCTTCCTTCTTCCGAGTCTGTCTTAATCTGGAAGCTCTGCTGAAACCTGTCCACTATGGGTGACCCTACCGGTATTAGAAATACTGGTGGCATAGCCGCCAGCCTCACAGCAACACACAAGCCACCACGGTACAACAAACTGACAGACAAGTGGTAGAGTGTTGTCCGGTGCTGTCAAGTCAGTTCCCACTGATAGTGACCATCTTGTTGAGGGTCTTCTTGTTGAGCCACCATGTCAGTCCATCTTGTTGAGGGTCTTCCCCTTTTGCGCTGACCCTCTACTTTACCAAGCGTGATATCCTTCTCCTAGGACCGGTCCCTTCTGACAACATGATCAAAGTATGTGAGAAGAAATCTGGCCACTCTCACTTCTTTCTTCTTCTTCTTCTTTTTAATGGGTTTGGTTTTGCTTTTTCCTTTCCTTATAAAGTTGGTGATTCATTTTTCCATTTTAGTAAAGAATGTTTTTGGATCAGGATTGCATTATATTTATAGATATATTGGATAACCAAAAAAAAAAAAAAAACCCAAACTCACTGCTGTTGAGTTGGATCTGAGGTGATATCACTATGGAAGTAGATTGCCCAACCTTCCTTCTGAGGAGTGGCTGGTGGGTTTGAACTGCCAGCCTTCTGGTTAGCAGTCAA
>NW_006921822.1:2955342-2957070 GCF_000298275.1 Orycteropus afer afer
TTTTTATTGTGATTTGGGTGAAAGTTTACAGAGCAAATTCACTTTCCATACAGCACCTCACATACACTTTGTCTCATGAAATTGACTATAACTTACCACAAAGCAACAGCTCCCCTCCCATTTCCTCCTCATAATTACCTCTTCCCTGAGTCCTTCCCTCCCCTGCACTCCAAGCTGTCTCCCCGTGTATACACAGCCCTTCTATTCTCGCATGACTGATCTGTCCAAGGAGTGTATCTACCTAATGTAAATGTTCAGCTCATATGCCTGTCTTTTGTTTGGCTGGAAGCCACAGGAGTACGTTCAATTCCAGACCAGAAGGGCAGCTAGAGGCCATAGTCTCAGTGGTTCCATCAGGCTGTATCAGACCAGCAAACATGGTCCATTTTTAAAAATGATTTTGAGTTTTGTTCCACATTGTTCTCCCACTCTATCCAGGATCTCCTACATAGAGCCCCCTCTGAGTGGTTGACAGTGGTAGCTGGGCACCATCTAGTTCTTCTGGTTTCATAGTCATATAGGCTGAGGATTGCATGGTGTACCAGTCGCTTGGACTAATTGTTTCCATGTGTTTTTGGTTTTCTTCATTCTTTTTTGTTCTGGCCAAGGAGAGACCCATCATTACATTTAGATGGCTGCTGGCAAGCTTTTAAGATCCCAGGCACTACTCACCAAAGTAGTAGGTGGAACAATGTTTTGTGTAGTATGTTATACCAATTGATCTTGATGTCCCCTGTGACCATGGTCCCAAGTCCACAGGTCCAACTATTTGCTCCCTCTAGGTAGCTGGCTATGGCCAAGAAGTGACTACAACCTTGGGATTGCATTGAATGTATAGATTGCTTTGGGTAGAATTGACATTTTCACATGTTCAATCTTCCTATCCACATGCCTTGGGAACCCAAGGAGGGGTCCCTATGAGTCGGGGTCGACTCAACGGCACACAACAACAACAACAATCCACGAGCCCAAAGTTCCAATCCATGAGCATGGTATATTCTTCCATTTATGTAGATCCCTTATGGTTTCTTGAAGTAGTCTTTTATAGTTTTCTTTGTACAGGTCTTTTGTGTCCCTGGTAAGATGTTTTCCCATGTATTTTATTTTTATTTTTTGGTAGCTATTGTAAATGATATTGATTATTTATTTCTTTTTCAACAATCTTTTTACTGGTGTATTGTTGTTGTTGTTATGTGCCGTTGAGTCAGACCTGACTCATAGCAACCCCTCCTTGGCACTACAGAAGTAGATTGCCCAGTCTTCCTTCTGAGGAGTGGCTGGTGCCAGCCTTCTGGTAAGAAGTCAAGTGCCTTAGGCACTAGGTTACCAGAGCTCCTTTTGCTGGTGGAGAGGAATCCAACTGATTTTTAGAGGTTGATCTTGTATCCTGCCACGATGCTAAGTCTCTCAATTAGTTCCAGTAGATTTTTGACTGAGTCTGTTGGGTATAGGATCATATCATCAGCAAATAGGGATAGTCTGACTTCTTCCTTACCAATTTGGATGCCTTTGGTTTCCCTTTCTTGCCTTATTGCCCTGCCTAGGCCTTCCAATACAATGTTGAATAGAAGTGGTGATAGCGGGCATCCTTGTCTGGTTCCTGTCCTCAAGAGGAATGGTTTCAGCCTCTCTCCATTGAGAGTAATGTTGGCTGTTGGTTTTGCATAAATGCCCTTTATTATGTTGAGGAATGTCCCTTCTATTCCTATTTTGCTGAGAGTTTTGATC
>NW_006921822.1:2958705-2970763 GCF_000298275.1 Orycteropus afer afer
ATGGGTTATGTTTTCTTATCCAGTCTGCAACTCTCCGTCTCTTGAGTGGTGCATTTAATCCATTGACATTCAGTGTAATTATCAACAAGTATGAATTAGTTGCTGTCATTTTGTTATATGTTTTTTTCATAGTGTTGATCATTTCTTTGTTCCATATAATTTTCTGTGCTGAGCTCATTATGTTTATGAATCATGTCATCATTTCCTTTGCTGCTATTGTTTTAGTATTTGCTAAATATTTGTGCCTGTTCTCTTTTTTATTAGATGGGAAGGTTTATCATTTTTCTTTGAGGTTACTCTGTGATTTATAATTTTCTCCCCGAGTTTAGAACAGTCCATTCTATCTTGCAGCTCTCTTGACTTCCTCACCATTTAGAAGTTCTGTAACTACACAATATTTTCCCTCTTTTTGGTTTGTAGTTGTCCTCATTTCCCAATTGATGTCTCTAGTTGCCTGTTTACAATCTTTTAAGCTTATTTTACTTTGGATACTTTCATAGCTGTGTTGGTTTCTGGATTATGTCATTTTGTGTATTAATGGTCAGTTGTTGTTTGCTATTATTGGTACTCTGTTCAAAGGACTCCCTTTAGTATCTCTTGTAAGGTTGGTCTGGTTTTAACAAATTCCTTTAATTTCTGCTTATCTGGAAATGTCCTAATTTCACCATCATATTTAATGCACAATTTTGCTGGGTATATAATTCTTGGTTGGAAATTTTTCTTTTTCAGGGTTTTATATATACCATCCCACTGTCTCCTCACTTGCATGGTTTCTTCTGAGCAATCAGAGTTTATTCTTATGGTTGTCCTTTGTACGTAACTTTTCATTTTTCCCATGCTACTTCCAGGACTCTTTCTTTGTCTTTGGTTTTGGTGAGTTTGATTATGATATGTTTGGGTGATTTTCTTTTGGGGTCTATCCTGCTTGGGGTTCATTGGACTTCCTGAATGGATATATTCTCACCTTTCATAATATCAGGGAAGTTCTCTTCCAACAAATCTTGGACAATTTTCTTATGACTTTCTTTTTCTCTTCCTGTTCTGGAATTCCAATTACACACAGTTTATTACTTTTGATGGTATCCTACATGAACATTGGGATTTCTTCATTTTGTTTTGATCTTTTTCCTGATTGATCTCTTTCCAAAGAAATATTCAGGTATTTGTCTCCAATCTCATTAATTCTGTCTCCCATTGATTTAATTCTACTCCTTTGCCATTTCAATGTGTTATCTATTTCTGAAAATTTAGTATTAATCTTCTGGATTTCTATCTGTAGATTTTGTATCATTTCTAATTTTTCATTTATTTTGTCATTTTGTTCTTGTATTTTCTTCCAAAATTGTTCTAAGGTTTTGCCTTTGTCTTCCCTAATTTTGTCAGTGTTTTCCTTGATCTGACTCTCGATCCTTTGAAGGTACCTAAATATAATTCTTTTGAATTCCTTATCAGGGATTTCCAATGCTGCTTCATCCTCAGGAATGTTTTCTGGGTCTGAATCCTGCTCTCTTGTTTCTATCACTTTATCTTGCTTCTTTGTGTGGACTGTTATGATCTGTTGTTTCTGAGACATTATGACATTGTTATATTTAGATCTCTGTTAACTGTTTGTGAAGAGCGGTTAAGGGTGGGTCAGGCTCTTCTTGGTGGTTGTTTGTCATTGGCAAATTGGTGGAGAAGGAAGTGGTGGCTCTCACTCAGTAAGTATAGCTGCAGGAGATGTCGATGTGGTTGCATCATATGGGCATGGTTGCTGTCACCCACTCAGACAAAAACAGCAACTAAAAAACCATCAAAAAAGTAAAAGCAAGCAGACAAAAAACACACCACATAAACACACAGGAACAATCACCAGAGAAAGAAAGGAAAAGTAAAGAAAAAAAGCCCTGCAATATCTGGAGAGGGGGCAATAAGAGAAAAGAAGTAAAGTAGGAGAACAATGAAGGAAAAAATGGGAAAAATGCAAAAAGAAAAAGGCCTGAGGGAGAGTCAGTGGTAACAGATGGCATGGGCAGAAGAGGGCCAGTCCAGAGGGGGTCAAGAGGGCCTGCCTGCTGGCATGGCCAAGAGGAGCTATGAGAGCTGTCCTGCACTGTTAAGGGACATTTCTGCCTATATGCTTCCTGGTCCTGATCCTGAATCATAGTCTGTTGATCCTGATCCTGAGTTGTATTTTCTTCCGTAATAAACCACTTAACTGTAAGTATGGTCCTTGAGATCTGTGTGGCCATTACAATGGATTATTGAACCGAGCAAAGAAGTAGAAAATGCCTTGGGAGGGGTGGCTTGTGTCAGAATTGATAAAAGGTTAAAGAGTGGAGGTATGTCTAACCTCTACCTCACAGGAATCAGCTTTGGGATGATCCTGGCCATTTTCTTTCCTTGGAGTTAGACAGGTGCTACCACTACTACTGCCACCATTTTTCAGGCAAGTGCATGGAAGTTGACTTAGTTTATCATTGCAATTATAAAGCAAATACCATAGCAGATGGCTTTAAAGAGCAGAAATTTATTTTCTCACAGTATAGAAGTCTGAATTAAGGGCACTAGTGATATGACAAGGCTGTCTTCCTGTCAGCTCTGGGGGAAGATCTTTGTCTCTTTCAGCCTCTGAAGCCCCTGTTTTACTTGGGTCATTGGTGATCTCTATGTGGCATATGTCTTCCTCAGTTTATGTTTGCTTGTCTCTGTGCTCTTTATATAATTCAAAAGTGATTTAGTTAAGGACACATCATATACTTTATATACTGATATAAAGAGCTCTGGTAGTGTGTGGCTAAAGCATTTGGCTGCTAACCAAAAGGTCAGTGGTTTGAACACCCCAGCTACTCCTTGGAAGAAAGATGAGGCAGATACACTGATATGGCATCATTAACATAACAAAGAGAACCTTATTTTCAAATACGATTACATTACAGGTATAGGGGTCAGGACACCAACAAATTTGGGGGGTGGCACAATTCAATCTATAACAGAAGGGAAGGATGGAAAGTAGAATGATATAATTGGAAAGGAGCAGGAGTGGGGAACAAGAAAAAAACAGGAGAGCGGGTGAGATGTGGAAGTTTTTGAATACAAGGATAGGAAGTTTCCATTTATTCTTTATCTTATGGAGAGCCATGGAAAGTTTTAAGGGAGGCTGTGGCATTATCAGGTGCTTGACAAATGTCTAAAGAGTCTTCTCTACCAAGTCAGGGCTGAGCATCTCCAGTTTATCTTGGGTTGGGCTGGTGTTTCCAAGACTGGCTCAGCCTTCATGGACTTCCCTTTAGGATTTTGGCCTAGCTCAGTGAAAACATTTCCACCACTCTGCAAATATGATTGTGATCTTTCCAAGACAGATGGATACCTGCTCTGTGAGCTGGTTGAAGAACCTGTCAGGGCCCTGGGATATTTCTCTTCAACTCACGCTTAATTTCACCACAGTCACCAGGGGGAGATAGGTTTCTAGTTTTCTGACTCAACCCACTGATCACCTACAACTCAGCAGGTAAAGGCCAGCAAGGAGCAGACTCAAACCAAAAAACCAAACTCACTGCTGTTAAGTTGAATCTGACTCATAGTGACCCCTCCTTGTGTTTCCAAGGTGGTATCATTATGGAAGTAGATTGTCTAATCTTCCTTCTGAGGAGTGGCTGGAGGGTTTGAACCACCAGCCTTCTGGTTAGCAGTCAAATGCCTTAGGCACTATGCCACCAGAGCTCTCAGGAACAGACTAAAAGGGGGCAATTCAAATGAATCAGTTGCACATGTTCAGACCCAGATTCCCAGAGGAGTCTAGGAGGAGTATGGTGGGAAGGAAAAAAGAAGGGTGCTTGCTCTTTTAACTCCAAGTGTACTCAGTGGTAGTAAGAATACACTAAATTTCTACTCCTAAAAAACCCACAGTCATCTAGTTGATTCTGAATCAAAGCCACACTTTAGTACATAGTAGAATTGCCCCATAGGGTTTCCAAGGCTGTAAATCTTTATGGAAGCTGTCTGCCTCATCTTTGTCCCACAGAGTGGCTGGTGGGTTTGAAGCGCCAAACTTTTGGATAGCAGCCAAATGTTTTAAGCACTACACCACAAAAAACAAATGCAATTTGTTCACTAGCACCAAAATCCTGTGAAATCCTTTATGAAGTTTACCCTCCTCATCTTAGTTCTCAGGGAAAGACCCTTATCTTGAACAGCTGCAGGGCTAACAACTCTCTATGTCTGAAGAGAAAAAGTGCAACTTCTTATTGTCCAGAGTAAACAGAACAAGAACTAACTGGACTAGAGGAAGCTTGTGACCTATATGTGATTTCAAGCTTGTGTTGCTAACAAATACTCCTATGCTTATAACAATGTAGGGAACGCAAATAACCTACGGATCAATTACCCATGGAATGCTTTTGAACCAACATTTTCTGAGTACTTCCTTTGTGCTAAGCACTTGATTAAAACACTATTTGTGTTGTCCAATATGGTAGTCAGTAGCAACATATGGCTATTGAGCACTTCAAATGTGGCTAGTCCAAACTGAGATGTGATGAATGTAAAATACACACTGCATTTAAAAAATTTAGTATGAGCAAGAATGTAAAATATCTCAATAATATTTTGTTAATTATGTATTGAAAGCATATTTTGGATATATTGGTTTAAATAAAATACTTTATTAAAATTAATTTTATGTCTTTTTACTTTTTAAAATATGACTATTAGAAAATTTAGACTTACTTAAGTGGCTCAATATGTGGTCTGCATTATAGTTCTCTTGCATCAGTAAGTGGTAAGACTGTGATTCAAACCCAGGATGGTCTCAGCCACTATATTATATTGCCTCTTTGGCTTGATTTATGATTCAAAACTTGAATGACTCAAGTGTGGAACCCAGGGTTAAGATGTGTTTCCCAGTAATTGTTGGCATGTGGCTGGGCGATTACCTTAATTTCTTCATGTCATTGGACACAAATCTAATGAGTCTAACAAGCCACTAATGCATTACTGTATTTGAATGGTTTCTTTGACTTCACAGCCTATGGAAACAAAGGTTCATTTCAATTTAACAAATGTCTATATATAATTACAAAAAGACCCAAACAAAACCCATCAACTATGTTAAACAGATCCTGAGGGAGTTAATTATGTTTGGAGTAACAACAGAATGAATGGATAAAACATATTTTAATTTCTCCACTTGTAATATGAGAATATAACATTCATTTTATGCTTAATGGATAAAAGATACAGTATATTTTAAAATTGCTATTATTTATAATATTGGGGCCTCTACACATGATTAGGGGAGCTCTGGTGGCATAGTGCCTAAGGCATTTGACTGCTAATCAGAAGGCTGGTGGTCCAAACCCACCAGCCACTCCTCGGAAGGAACACTGGGCAATCAACTTCTATAGAGATACTGCCTCAGAAACCCATGGAGGGGTCGCTATGATTTGGAACTGACTTGATGGCACTGAGTTTGGTTTGGTTTTGGCGACACATGATTAAGGAGCTCTGGTGGTGAAGTGGCTGAGGCATGAGGCTGCTAACCAAAAAGGTTGGTGGTTCAAACCCACCAACTACTCTACAGGAGAAAGATGACACAGTCGGCTTCCATAAAGATTTACAGCCTTGGAAACCCTACAGGGCAGTTCTCTCTATCCAATAGAGTTGCTATGAGTTGGAATCGATTCAATGTCAGTGGGTTGGCTGTTTATTTATTTTGTTGTTGTTGTTTATATATGATTATTTTTCAAGTATTTCTATGAAGGATTATTTACAATCTCTTACAAGTAAAGAATCTTCTAGAATTTGAATGATTCTGGAACAAGAAAATCATATCAATTCTAGAAAAAAAAGTAAGAGAAAGTAAATATGGTGCCATTGTTAAGTATTTCAGTTCTCTTATTGTCTTATTTAAGGAGCCCTGATGGCACAGTGGTTAAGCCCTCAGCTACTAATACAAGGGTTGGTTGTTCGAACCCATCAGTTGTTCCAAGGGAGAAAGCTGTGGCAGTCTGCTTCTGTAGAGATTAATAGCTTTGGAAACTTCATGAGGCAATTCTGTGGAATTTGACTTGACAGTAGTGGGTTTGGGTGGTGTGATGTTAAGCACTTGGCTTCTAATCAAAAAGTTGGAGGTTTGAACCCACCGTCACTCCACAGGAGAAAAGATCTGGCTCCTGTGCAGATTCCTCACTCCTCACTGCCAGCAAGTCAATTCTGACTCATAGCAACACCCTTTGGGTTTCCAAGGCTGTAAATCTTTACAGAAGCAGACTGCCTCATCTTTCTTCCAAAAAGCGGCTGGTAGGTTCCAACCATCAACCTTATGGGTAGCAGCAAAATGCCTTAACCAGTACACCAAGAGCTCCTTCCCATACAGATTACAACCTAGGAAATCCTATGGGGCCATTCTACCTTGTTCTATAGAGTTGCTCTGAGTCAGAATGAACTCCATGACACATAACAAGAACAACACCATCTTATTTTAACTGTACTAGTGAGAATTGAAATCCTCTCAAAGAAACTTCAAATGTTCCTATGTGGAATTCTTTCAGTGCATATACTGATCATAATCTGAGCCCTACTCAAGAAAGCAACTCATCCTTTGTGGCCATCAGGGACCCTTGAAAGCATGAAGCAGGATTTTGGGTGTTATTTATATTCAGACATGACACTCCAAAAAATAATCTCTATTCATATCAGAGTGCTGTTGATAAGAAAGCATGAGATCTAGAAACCTCTTAAAAAACTAAGTACACATAAAATTGCCAAGGAATTTTGACAATGCCCTCGCTTTATCCAGTATCTGTCACTGTAGCTCTGGCTCCTTATCTCTCTGTTGCATGTATTTGTTCTTATTACTGTAAACGAATGTGGCTTTGCAGAAGGTATTGTTTCAGCATTCCACAACATACAATGTGTTATTTGAAGACAGTGCTACCTAGAAACTTTTTCTGTCAATTTTTTTCTCCCGTACTTCAAAGTCAAAGCATTGGCTAATCTTATCCCTTATTTCATGACACTTCATTATCATTTACAAGGTTCCTTTCATTATTCATTAGCCATTTCTTTACATCACCATTCACCACTACAGTTGCTCTGCTCTATCGGCAATCATTCATATGTGCTTGAAGCGTATCTTTCTCTCCATATGAGTTCTTGTAAAATGTATACTTTTGTTTAACATATATGCAGTTTTAATTCTTATATATAACATTATAGTATAAAACTCATTCAGCTTCTTTTTTTCATGCAGTACTAAATTTTAAAAAGTCTGTGTTGCTGAGTGTAGTATATCTAGACAGTAACTTCTAATTCACCTAAATTTAGAGACCATCTCAAGAACAGAACACTAATGACCAAAGACCAGGTAAACTGTGAGATGAAATCAAGAAAATCACACACAAAGAAAGGAAAAAGTCACTAAAAAGACAGGGGGAAAAAAAAAAAAGCAAAATGAATGTCAGAAGGAAGAGACTGGAACTTGCTTCTGAATGGAGAGTAGCTAAAGCGAAAGGAAGAAATGATGAAACCAAAAGAGCCCAACAGATTTCAAAGCAAAAGGAAGAAATGATGAAACCAAAAGAGTCCAACAGATTTCAAAGGCTGACTCAAGAAGACAAAGTTAAGTGTTATAATGAAATGTGCAAAGATCTGGGGTTATAAAATGAAAAGGGAAGAATGCACTCAGTATTTCTCAAGCTGAAAGAACTGAAGAAAAAGAATGCAAACCTTGAGTTGCAATATTGAAGGATTCTACGCGTGAAATATTGAATGATGCAGGAAACATCAAAAGATGTCAGGAATACACACAGTCACTGCACCAAAAAGAATTGGTTTATGTTCAACCATTTCAGGAGGCAGCATATGATCAAGAACTGATGGTACTGAAGAAAGAAGTCCAACGTGCAGTGAAGACACTACTGAAAAACAAGACTCCAGGAACTGATGGAATATCGATTGAGATGTTTCAACAAATGGATGGAATTTTGGGTACTCACTTCTCTATGCCAAGAAATTTGGAAGACAGCTACCTGGCCAACCAACTAGAAAAGATTCACATTTGTGCCCATTCCAAAGAAAGGTTGTGGTGGTTAAGTTTGTGTGTCAACTTGGCTAGACCTGGTTGAGTAGCTGGGCAGCTGGATGTGGTATTGCCCATGATGAGACTGGTAATCAACTCCAGGGTAGAATCTACTGTGAGCAGCTGAGTAGCTGCCTTAGGGTATGTGGTCTGCTTCCTGTACATAAGAAACAGCTTTGGGAATGGTCTCTAGCTTATGGCACACTTGAACCCTGCATGTAGCTATGTCGTTGCTCAGCAGCCTGCCATGCTCTGCAGACCTTGGGACTTTCAGTGGACTTTAGTTAATGGCCTGCTGTGTGGTTTGGTAACATTGGGACTGTGCCTTTTTACTTGTCAATCTTGGGCTTGTCGGTCTCAGCAGCCAGCAGCTGTCTGAGTGAAGAAAAGCCTCTATCTAGCTCCAGTGAGCCAGGAGCAGGAGGCAGAGCTAAACCCCAAGGTTGAGGGGCTTTCACCTGGCCCCAAGAGACTAGCACTTTGAACTTGGACTTAAAGCCTCCAAATTGTAAGAATAAACTCCTGTTTGTTCAAGCCATCCCATTTGTGGTATATTTTTGTCAGAGCGGTACTAGGTGACCAGAACTAAGGTCATCCAACAGAATGTGGAAATTATCAAATAATATCATTAACATCACATGCAAGTAAAATTATGCTGAATGTAATTCAAAAACAGTTGCAGCATTATATCAACAGGGAACTGCCAGAAATTCAAGCCAGGTTTAGAAGAGGACATGGAATGAGGGATATCATTGCTGATGTCAGATGGATCATGACTAAAAGCAGTGAATAACAGAAAGATGTTTATCTGTGTTTTATTGACTATGCAAAGGCTTTCAACTGTGTGGATAACAAATTATGGCTACCACTGTGAAGAATGAGAATTCCAAAACAATTGAGTTTATGTGGAACCCTTGCATAGACCAAGAGACAGTTGATAGTCAACAAGGGGATATTACGTGGTTTGAAATAAGGAAACGTATGCATCAGGATTGTATCCTTTCACCATACTTACTTAATCTGTATGCTAAACAAATAATTGAGAATCTGGAGAATGAAGAATGCAGCATCAGAATTAGAGGAAGATTCATGAACAATATGCGATATGTAGATGACACAACCTTGCTTGCTGAAAGAGAAGATGACTTGAAAGCAAAGGAAATTTGAAGCACTTGCTGATGACAATAGAACACTACAGCCCTTCAGTATGGATTATACCCTCTCACAATTGGACAAATAAGCAACATCATTGTTGCAACTATTGTGTCTCCATCTCCTGGAGAGTTTCCCTCTTTTCTGTTGATCCTCTACTTTACCAAACATGATGTCCTTCTCCAGCAATTGGTCTTTTTTAATGATATGTCCAAAGTAAGCAAGAAGTTTTGCCACCCTCACTCTTAAGGAGCATCCTGGCTGCACTTCCTCGAAGACTTATGTGTTCATTCTTTTGGCAGTATATTCATTATTCATCACCAGCACCATAGGTCAAAGGCATTAATTATCTTCTGTCTACCTTTTCATTATCCAGCTTTCACATGCTTGTGAGACTATTGAAAAGGCCATGGCTTGGGCCAGGTACACCTTAGTCATCAAGATGACATCTTTACTTTGCAAGAGTTGAAAAGGTCTTTTGTATCAGGTTTGTAGGCAGATACTATTATTTTCCTCATTTTCAGAGCACAAAATCAATGAAGCTAAAAAGTTTTAAGTTACTTGTCCAGAATTTCATTATTATTAAGTGGCAAAGACAGGATGTAACTCAGGAAGATTACAGCATTCTCCACTGTGCAAAAGAATATACTGCAGAATGTTCACAGCAAATGTGAAGATGCTGGAACTAGTAGTGTTAGGGGACCTCTGATGACATCTAGATATTTAATAGATAACAAATGTGAAGATAATTTATTTGCAGAAGTTGAAAACTGCCAAAATGATCCTACCACAGCAGTCATAACATTTAACTACTGAAATAAATTGGGACAGGAGAATGCCTTGCTGCTGTTTCCAGTGGCAACAATGCAAGGACACTCAGACATCAGATGACCTAGTCAAATAACTAGGTACTTGACCCAAGCCATGGCCTTTTCAATCCTCTCATGTGCATGCGAAAGCTGGATAATGAATAGGTAGACAGAAGAGAACTGGTGCATGAGAAGTTATTAAACCACATCCTCATGCAATCCTATTATGTGGGCATCTGCCTCCGGGGCAAGCTGGAAGGCAACCATGGGGCAGTGTCGTTCTTCTCACTGCTGGAAGTGGGTCCAGGGAAACAATCAAACAACACAAGAGCTAGAAGGAGCTCTGGAAATCTGCTTGTCACTATAGGAATACCTGAGAGTTACTGCTAGAATAATTGCGGTGAAAGACTTCCTCGTGTGAGGTTGCCTTCAATGCTTTCAGCGTGCAAACAAAACAAAAAATCTGCAATATTTGCTAAGAACAAAAAGCAAAGTGTAATAAAGCGGGGTATGCCTGTATTCCTTTACCCTGTCTCTATTTCTCCCTCTTTCTGCTTTCTATCCTTTAACTTAAAGAAAAGTATGAGCAAAAGAGGTGTTGTTCAACCTAAAGTGAGTTTCACTGGGAAGAAGATGAACGCCCTTCACAAAAGATGAAAACATAATTAAAACAAGGACCATATCCTTCTCCTTTCTCCAAGCCACGGAAACCGCCGTTAGGGAACGCAAGAGCTAGGCATAGCTTGGGGCTGCGCAGGGGCGCGCAGAAGCGGACTGCGCCGGGTCAGAACTCGTGCTGCGCGTAGCTACGCGGTCTCCTAGCGACCCGGCCATCTAGCTGGGAATACAAACAAACCAAGCCTGGGCCTTCTCGCCGGATGCAAGGCGGTCCTTCGGCGACTGACGGTGGGTCAGGACCTCGTGCTCATGGGCATGAACTGAAGGCCCTGGTAAGCGCGCCGCGCACGGTCGAGGGCGCACCCCGCAGATGCCGCGTGGGGGCGCATGGATCCCGTGTGGTAGCGCAGGGGGCGTGAAGGGGTCGGCTGGAGGCACCGCCTTCCTTGCTTCCTTCGTTCTCCATGCACTTAAATAATTATATGCAATATAAAATAACAGCGCAAGACGCTCCTCATCCTAAAAGACCTTTCTTCTGCTGTCCTCCCAACATCCCTGGTTCAGACAGGAAGCTAATGGCCAGAGACAGCTGTGGAGACTGGTTTAGCTGAGGACTCTGACCCACTCTTCACTTTTCCTTCAAGCTGGCTGACTGTTCCACTAGACAGCCTGGGGCATCTGGATCCCCACCTTGAAGGTCTGCTGCACGTGGAGACTTTTGTCATCCAGTTGGTGACTGCAGCAGAGGGAGTGCCTCAGATACTTGGGAAGTCTGCCATTTTGAAACATTGGTGTCAGAGCCATGTGGCAAGAGCACCAGGGATTTTCCCTATGCTGATTTCTTGGGCTATTATTAGAACGGCATTCAGCTTTCTTGGCGACAGCAGGAAGTGATGGTTAATATTCTGATGGGGTAGTGCCTAATGCACTTGACTGCTAACCAGAAGGCTCGTGGTTCAAATCTGCCAGCCACTCCTCAGAAGGAAGACTGGGTAATCTACTTCCTTAGAGGTACCGCAGGAAACCCAAGGAGGGGTCGCTTTGAGTCTGAAGTGACTCCACTGCAGTGAGTTTGGTTTGGTTTGGGTTTAGAATTAGAAATAGAGAGTCAAAGGCGAGTTCACCTCTTGTTTGTCTGATGATCTTAGGCAAATTAGATGCTCCTTCTGGGCTCAATCTCCTTAATGGTAAAATGGAGACAATAAAAGAGTCAGACTTATAGGGTTATTGTATTTACTGAGATAGTACAAATAGCTACTGGCATATATTATGCTCTGCATAAACCAATTCCCATTTATGGTGACCTGTGTGTGTCAGAGTAGAACGGTACTCCATAGGGTTTTCAAAATGCAGCATTCTCTAGAGATGTAAAACAGATACACACACATACACACACGTGTGTATGTGTGTGTGTGTGTGT
>NW_006921822.1:2971488-2978742 GCF_000298275.1 Orycteropus afer afer
AGGAATTAACAGAATACCCATTGAGATGTTTCAACAAATGGATGCCCTGCTGGAGGCACTCACTCTTTATGCCAAGAGATTTGGAAGACAGCTACCTGGCCAACTGACTGGAAGGAATCCATGTTTGTACTTATTCCAAAGAAAGGTGATCCCACGGAATGTGAAAATTATCGAACAATATCATTAATGTCACGTGCAAGTAAAATCTTACTGAAGATCATTAAAAAATGGTTGCAGCAGTATATTGGCAGTGAGCTTCCAGAAATGCAAAGTGGATTCAGAAGAGGATGTGAAATGAGGGATATCATTGCTGATGTCAGATGGATCTTGGCTGAAAGCAAGGAATACCAGAAAGTTTTTATTGACTATGCAAAGCATTCGATTGTGTTGTTGTTGTTGTTAGGTGCCGTTGAGTCATTTCCAACTCATAACGACCCCATGCACAGCAGAGCGAAACACTGCCCTATCCTGCACCAGCTCCACGATCCCAGCTATACTTGAGCCCATCATCGCAACCAGCATGTCAATTCATCTCGTTGAAGGCCTTCCCCTCTTTCGTCGACCCTCCACCTTACCAAGCATGACATCCTTCTCCAGGGAATGGTCCCTTCTGACAACATGACCAAAGTAGGTGAGGTGAAGTCTGGCCATTCTCACTTCCAAGGAGCATTTCGGGTGCACTTCCTCGATTGTGTGGATCATACCAAATTATGGATAACAATGAGAAGAATAAGAATTCCAGCGCACTTAACTGTACTCATGAGGAACCTGTACATAGACCAGGAGGCTGTTGTTCAAACAGAACAAGGGGATAATGCATGGTTTAAAATCAAGAAGGGAGTGAGTCAGGTTTGTATTCTTTCACCATATTTATTCAATTTGTATGCTGAGCAAATAATCTGAGAAGCTGGATTATATGAAGAAGAATATGGCATCAGGATTGGAGGAAGACTCATTAACAACCTGCGATACGCAGATGACACAGTTTTGCTTAGTAAAAGGATGACTTGAAGCACTTACTGATGAAGATTAAAGACTACAGTCTGCAGTGTAGATTACACCTCAATATAAAGAAAACAAAAAGTTCTCATAACTGGACCAATAAACAGCATCACAATAAATGGAGAAAAGATTGAAGTTGTCAAGGACTTCCTATTACTTGGTTCTACAATCAACACCAATGGAAGTAACAGTCAAGACATCAGATGACTATTGCATTGGTCAAATCTGCTGCAAAAGACCTCTTTCAAGTGCTGAAGGGCAAAGATACCTCTTTGAAGACTAAGATGCACCTAACCCAATCCATGGTATTTTCATTCATCTCTTACACGTGTGAGAGCTTGACAGTGTATAAGGAAGACCAAAGAAGAGTTGATGCTTTTGAATTGTGGTGCTGGCAAAGAATGCTGAAAGTACCATGGACTGCTAAAAGAACTAACAAATCTATTCTGGAAGAAGTGCAGCCGGAATGCTCTTTGGAAGCGACAATGGCCAAACTTCGTCTAACCTACTTTGGTCATGTTGTCAGAAGGAACCATTCACTGGAGAAGGTTATCATGCTTTGTAAAGTGGAGGGTCAACGAAAAAGGGGAAGGCCCTCAAGGAGGTGGATTGACAAAGTGGCTGCAACTATGGGCTCAGGTATAGCAAGTTTTGTGAAGATGGCACAGGACCGGGCAATGTTTCATTTTGTTTACATAAGGTCTCTATGAGTTGGAAATGACTCGACAGCACCTAACAAGAACAACATGTAGCTGCAGTGGCTAACAAATCCAAGATTGGTAATTAAGAGCAGGCTGCAGAAGCCCAGGAATCCCAAGATTTACAGGCAATATGGCAGGCCACTGGCTCAAGTCCCAAGAACCAGAAGTCAGATGATGAGAGCTGGATGCAGGATACAGAGCAAGCGGAAAGCTAGAGAGCTTTGCTAGCACATCCATATGTACTCAGTACAGGCACACCCCTGAGGAGAATCCCTTTCAACTGATTCGCTGCTCATAGCAGATCTCATCATGGAGGTGATTACATTATATCAGGTCTCATCATAGAGGATGAGTGTATTACTACATAACTGCCAAACCAGAGAATCATGGCCCAGCCAAGTTGACACAGAAGCTAACCATCACAAATAGTATGTATAAAGCTGCTATAAACATTTGTGTATAGGTTTTTGTGTGAATAGAAGTTTTCATTTCTTTAGGATAAATGCCTAGGCACTATTTAAGTATACTTAAAGAGGGAACTGGGAGCTCTGGTAGAATCATGTCTAAGGCACTTGACTGCTAACCAGAAGGCTAGCGGTTCAAACCCACCAGCCACTACTCAGAAGGAAGATGAGGCAATCTACTTCCATAGTGATACTACCTTGGAAACCCAAGGAGGGGTCACTATGAGTTGGGTCCAACTGGACGGCACATAACAACAAAAACAACAAAGAGGGAACTATCCATTATATCATACACTAGTATGTGAAAACAGTAAGCATTTGGAAAAAAATGTTTTCAGTTTTATTTTCTAACTCTAGCAAAAATTTTTAATGAATTCAACAAAACAGAGAAGTAAGCTTATCATCTATGAAAGGCAATGTGTGGTAGTAAAATGTCCTCATTCTAGACTGGTGCCTTTCAAAACTCGTTTTCACCTTTGAAAAGTGAGGAAAGTGGATTAGATTTCTTGCAAGGTTTCAGGTAGCTCTGTCATTCTAGGGGCGTGAGCAAGCTGCCACACATTCCCATTTTCAGTTTATGGTTGTACTGAAACGAAAATATTATCCATCAGATTTGATTTTATGAGGTTCTTTACAAAATAACTTTTGTGAAGATATTTCATAATATAGAAGGTTACTTGCTATAGGCCATGCAGAATGTGTCACTGAACTTTCAAGATTAGGGGTAATTTCAAACCCTCCTCATATTTAGCTATTTAAGAGTGATTTATTAAAGGCCACCTTTTGTAAATTCATTTTTTGTGTATCCTTTCATCTAAATCTTCACAGTGGAACTATGAAGTAATACATTAAAAACACACATATACCCACTCCAAGCAAGCAAGAAGTTTCTAGGACTCACAAGAAAAGAATAGCTATCAATCTAGAATCTCTTAAAAATGCTTTGTTGCCATAAGATTAAGCACAGCAAGCATTAGATTTGCGTATAAAGAGGTGGAGAGTCTTCAGGGAAAAACAAACTCACTGCCGTGGAGTTGGATCTGACTCATAGTGAACCCTCCCTTGGGTTTCCAAGGCGGTATCACTATGGAAGTAGATTGCCCAACCTTCCTTCTGAGCAGTGGCTGGTGGGTTTGAACTGCCAGCCTTCTGGTTAGCAGTCAAGTGCCTTAGGCACTATGCCACCAGACTATCTGACTATGGTATTGTGATATGTTGGAATCGTTACTGATTCTAACATTCTTGACCTGCAGTCAAGCTCAGGTTCCAGGTCCTAGCTTTGGCAATAGCTGGTTGTGTTAGATTATTCATCCTTTTTGTCCACCTATCTCTTCCATCTCATCTTCATGCCCTAACTACTCATTGCACACAGAATCATGGGTTGGGAAACTATATGAAGCAGGCCAAGAGTAAGATAGCAGGCATAAGTAAGGACAGTGAATGAGGGAGGGTACCATTTATCTAAAGGAGGCAGCCATTATTTTGTTATAGTCAATAACAGCTCCATGGAAACATGGACCCAGTGTTCCCAGATCTTCTGATATTTCAAAAGGAGCTGGAGTTCCAGATTATTTATGTGAATTCTTTTAAAAAATGTATTACTAGCTCTAGTGTGGTGTGTGGTAGTTAAGTTTGTGTTTTAACTTGGCTTGGCCTAGGTGAGTGGCTGGGCAGCTGAATGTAGTATTGCCCATGATGAGACTGGTAATCAACTCCATGGTGGAATCTACTATGAGCAGCTGAGTAGCTTCCCGTATATAAGAAACAGCTGTGATAATGGTCTCCAGCTTATGCTGTTGTTGTTAAGTGCCGTTGAGTCATTTCCGACTCATAGTGACCCCATGCACAGCAGAACGAAACACTGCCTGATCCTGCACCAGCCCCACAATCCCTACTATACTTGAGCCCATCATCGCAGCCACTGTGTCAATCCATCTTGTTGAAGGCCTCCCCCTCTTTCATCGACCCTCCACCCTACCAAGCATGACATCCTTCTCCAGGGAATGGTCCCTTCTGACAACATGACCAAAATAGGTGAGATGAAGTCTGGCCATTCTTGCTTCCAAGGAGCATTCTGGCTGCACTTCCTCCAGGACAGATCTGTTAGTTCTTTTAGCAGTCCATGGTACTTTCAGCATTCTTCGCCAGCACCACAACTCAAAAGCATCAACTCTTCTTCGGTCCTCCAGCTTACATCATGCTTGAAACCTGAATGTAGCTGTGTTGTTGTTGTTCAGTAGCCTGCCATACTCTGCCAACCTTGGGACTTTCAATAGTCTTGAATTAATGGCCTGCTGTGTGGTTTGGTAACATCAGGAGTATGCCATTTTATCTGTCGACCTTAGGCTTGTTAGCCTCAGCAGCCAGTAGCTGCCTGAGTGAAAAGATGCCTCTAGCTTCAGTGGGCCGGGAGCAAGAGGCAAAGCTGAAGCCCAAGGTCGAGGGGCTTTCACACAGCCCCTAGAGCCTGGTACTTTGAACATGGACTTAAAGCCTCCAAACTGTAAGAGAATAAACTCTTATTTATAACCATCCCATTGGTGGTATATTCCTGTGAGAGTGGCACTAGGTAAACAGAACATAGTGGTTCAGCACTTTTCTCTGTAGCCAGTTGTTGTTATCATTAGTTGCTTTCACATTGGCTCTGACTCATAGTGACCTTATGTATAGCAGAATGACTTGTTGGCTTGTTCTGTGTCATCTTCAATGTCACTGGTATGTTTGAATCCATTGTGGTGGCTATTATGTCAATACACTTGGGTTGAAATCCCAGCTCTTAGTGTGACCTTTGACCAGTGTTTGTTTATTTATAACTTCTCTGTGCCTCAATTTCTTTATCTGGAAATGGGAGTAATAATAGTACCTACTTCATAAGGTGTTGCTGTTGTTAGGTGTGGTCAAGTCGATTCAGATGCATAGCAGCCCCATGTGCAACAGAAGGAAATGTTTGCCTGGTCCTGTGCCATCCTCACAATAGTAGTATGTTTGAGCCTATTGTTGCAGCCACTGTGTCAATCCATCTCATTGTGGGTCTTAGTCCTTTCTGCTTACTGTCTCAGCAGGCCGGGTCTTAGTCCTTTCTGCTTACTGTCTCAGCAGGCCAGTAACTTGAGATTTATCTCCAAATATGGAGAAGACCATGAGACTGAAGAAACCAGCTAGAAACTCCAGGATTATGGTGAAGGAGTTTATGAAGAGGGATTACATACAAAGTCTTGGGCAACAACAGGACTGGTTCAATTCTCCATGCCTCCAGTAGAAGGCAGGGGTTTTCATGGCTTTGGCTCTATGCGAGGACTTCAGACTCCCAAGACCACCCCATCAGGGTTACATAAGAGTAATTTAGCAAGTGGAAGTGGGCTATCAGAAAGCAAGGATGAGCATATTCAGCATCACCAAGCCTGTTTCCCTTTCACTGATCCTCTGCTTTCCAAGCTTGATGTCTTTCTCCAGGGACTAGTGCCTCCTGATAACATGTCCTCATTTCTAAGGAGTACTCTGGCTATACTTCTCCTAAGACAGATTTGTTCATTCTTCTGGCTGTGCATGGTATATTCAATATTCTTTGCCAACACCTTAATTCAAATGCATCAGTTCTTCTTTGTCTTCCTTATTCATTGTCTAGCTTTTGCATACATATGAGGCAAGAAAATACCATGGCTTAGATCAAGTGCACCTTAGTTATCAAAGTGAATCTTTGCTTTTTAAGATTTTATAGAAGTCTATTACAGCAGATTTATCCAGTGCAATACACTGTTTGATTTCTTGACTGCTGCTTCCATGGGCGTTGATTGGAGATCCAAGTAAAATGAAATCCTTGACAACTATAGTATTTTCTCAGTTTTCCTGATATTACTTATTGGTCCAGTTGTGAGGATTTTTTGTTTTCTTTATGTTGTAATCCGTAAGCTATAGTCTTTGGTCTTCGTCAGTGTTTCAAGTCTTCCTCACTTTCAGCAAGCAAGGTTGTATCATCTGCATATCATAGGTTGTTAATGAGTCTCCCTCTGATTCTGATGCCACTTTCTTGTCCATATAGCCCAGCTTCTTGGGTTATTTGCTTAGCATACAGATTAATGAATATGGTGAAAAGATACAATCCTGACATACACTTTTTCCAATTTTAAATCAGACAGGTTGTGGCTTCGTGAGGTAGTTAATGAGATTTAAGTAAGCTAACATGTGTAAAACCTCTGTGCCTTGCATATAGAAAGTTTTCAATTTATGTTAGTTATTATGGTTCTTAAGGAGCCCTGGTGGCACAATGTTTAAGCACTTGACAACTAACCAAAAGGTCTGCAGTTAGAATCCACTCACAGCTCTGGGGAGAAAAGACCTAGCAATCTGCTCCTATTAAGATTAAATGCATTGCCATCAAGTTGATTCTGACTCATAGCCACCAGGTTTGGATTAAAGCACATGAGAGCCCTAAACATTGATAATCTGTGGTGCTCCCTCTTCTGCTTACTCATGCATTCGAATGGGATATGTGACATATATATATATATATATATATATATACACACACACACACACACACACACACACATTTATGGATGTGTGTGTGTTAACTATCCATGATATAAATTCTTTTTAAATGTGAATATAATATTACTGATTGAATGCAAAAGAGATGTATGCCATTTTAGCAGAAGAGATAAACTGAATTATTAAAGTTCTAGTGGATGCCGGGTACTAAGATTTTTACTGTATACCACTGTTTCTACAAAAAGAATATTCTGCAAGAAAAATGAGTCAATGAACTTAGTTGTTTCAACAATCAATGTAAAATTCTGTTCATGTCTCAGAACAAAAAATGACTTTCACTAATTTTACTTTGAACACCTCATATTTCAATTTCGATGCTTGCTTTGTAATAAATGCTATAATTATAAATGAACAAATGAACAGATGTCATCAAAGAAAATTTAATGATCAGAAGCAAATATTTCAACAATTTACTATATTTTATTTTTAGGTAGGTCTTTCACTCTAACATGTTATAATTAACATTTCTTTCTGCTTACAAATTCTTTAATGCTTTCCTCACAATTAAGCTGCTGAACAATATCAACTTCCATTCATAA
>NW_006921822.1:2981328-2988320 GCF_000298275.1 Orycteropus afer afer
ACATTGATTGTTTTTCTAATGTTGAACCATCCCTGCATACCTGGTATGAACCCCACTTGGTCATGATGAATGATTTTCTTGATATAATTGCATCTTTCTTGAATCATTATTTTATGCTGAGAATTTCTGGGTCTGTTTAGGGATGAAAATGAGAATTCTGTTGTGTAGTTTGTGGTCATTAAATTTAGGAATGTGTATAAATCAATTTTAACATTGGGAAATACTCATTGTATTTTATCTTCTACTATACATACCTACATGACTGAAATTTATCTTTCCTAGGTCTGTAAACTGGGAGCTCTGGTAGCATAGTGCCTAAGGCACTTGACTGCTAACCAAAAGGCTGGCAGTTCAAACCCAACAGCCACTCCTTGGAAGGAAGGTTGGGCAATCTACTTTCGTAGTCATACTGCCTTGGAAACCCAAGGAAGGGTCGCTGTGAATCGTGTCCAACTTGATGGCATGTAACAACAGCAACAATAGATCTGTAAACTTAATTCTCATGTAAGAATGAAATTATTGCACTTCTCTGTGAAGGTTTGTATTTCAGTCATCTAGATAAGCCTTTACTAATTTCTTGGATGCCTTCATGCATTCTTATCAGGTATTTCCTCATTGTTTAAGAAGGAGAATCTATTTGAAAGAACTTCACACTCTTTTGCTGTTCTTTCATGCAAGACTCAAGTGTGCTGATGATGGTGTAGTATGTGGATGTGTGAAATTGATCTCCAGCACTCAATACTTATGTAGCACTTCCATCATTTACTTGTTCCTTTGTAATGCTTCTACAACAGTGCAATGCTTGATAATTAGTATTTGGCAATATTTGTTATATTAAAAAATTTTCAAAATCTTCTATTACATTATGTAAATGCCCTGTTAGTGATTGGTGGAGATATATGTCCTTAAATTTATTCTGAATCTTGAAGAGCTTGACTTGTCTGATGAAAATGCTGCAATGTATTATTCCATAGAACCAACATAAATAAATATTCTATTATTTGCATTTTGTTGGTGATATTTTCAGCTTCTCTTTTTGTATCTCCTTTTTGTGTCTGGTCTTCAGCAATGCTTTCTAAGGCATCTGAATGTATGATTCCAGGATTGCATTCATTGTGACAGAATGTGCTTCCCAGTGTTATTGTTGTTGTTATGTGCCTTCGAGTTGGACCCGACTCATAGCGACCCCTCCTTGGGTTTCCCAGGCAGTATCACTACAGAAGTAGATTGCCCCATCTTCCTTCCTAGGAGTGGCTGGTGGGTTTGAACTGCCAGCTTCCTGGTTAGCAGGCAAGTGCCTTAGGCACTACGCTACCAGAGCTCCTTTCCAATGTTATTAGAAAGGCATTTTAACACTCAGTCATTCCCTAAATGTGTTTTAAGAACTACCAATTAGTGAGTAGAGGCAGAAAAAAATGTGTAGAGTAACTGAACAATAGAAGAAAAATCAACTGTTTTCAGACAATAATCTACTGTGCTATGTCCTACAAGATTAAGTGGATGCAAGGCATATGATATGAAAACAGCATATTAATTTCATTCTAAAATTTTCTGTTGCATGTCTTTATAATGCCTCACATATTGGCAGCATGTCATAGGCCTGGCCTCTGTACTTAGAAAAATCAATTTTGCAAGAAAAACAAAGTAAGAGATCTTCACGCTACTGGATTTTAAAACCGCAGTACAGCCACAGTAGTCAAAACAGCCTGGTATTGGTACAACAATAGACACATAGACTAGTGGAACAAAATTGAGAGTCCAGAAATAGATCTATCTAGCTATGGACAGCTGATCTTTGATAAAGTGCCAACACACATTGAATGGGGAAGAGACAGTCTCTTCAACAAATGTGCTGGAAAAATTGTATATCCATTTACATAAAAATGAAACAAGATTCATACCTCACATCATACCCAAAAATGAAATCAAGATTGGTCAAAGACCTAGACGTAAAACCCCAAACTATAAAGTTCATCAAAGATAAACTAGAGACAAAATTAGGGGCCCTGATTTATTATATAAATAGACAATCAACCATAACCCAAAATGCACAAACATCAGAAGAGAAACAGATGGTTGAGACCTTCTAAAAATTAAATTCTTATGTACATCAAAAGATTTCTCCCTAAGAGTAAAAAGAGAACCTGAAGATTGGGAAAAAATATCTGGCAACAACATATCTGACGAAGGACTTTCTTCTAAAATTTACAGAAAAACACCTCAACACCAAAAAGACACAATCCAATTCAAAAATGGGAAAAGGACATAAACAGACACTTCACTAAAGAAGATATACAGGCAGCCAACAAACACATGAGGAAATGGTCACGATCACTAGCCATTAGAAAGTTGCAAATGAAAACAACAAATGAGATATCATCTCACCCCAGCAATAATAGCAACGTTCAACAAGGTAGAGAATAACAAATGCTGGCAAGGGTATGGAGAAATTGGAACTCTTATACACTGCTCATGGGATGTAAAATGGTACAACTGTGGAAAAGGTATGGCGCTTCCTTAAAAAGTTGGAAATAGAAATATCATTTGATTCAGCAATCCCATTACTAGGCATGTACCCCAAAGAGGTGAGATCTGGAACATGAATAGATACATGCACACCCATGTTCATTGCAGCACTATTTACAATAACAAAGAGATGGAAACAACCCAAATGCCCATCAACAGATGAATAGATAGCCAAACTATGGTGCCTACATACAATGGAATACTGTGCAACATTAAAGAATAATGAAGAATCAGTGAATCACCTCATAATGTGGATAAACTTGGAGGACGTTATGCTGAATGAAATAAATCAATCACAGAAGGACAAATATTGTATGAGTTCATTATTGTAAAAAGTCAAAGAAAGGTTTACACAGAGAAGGGAATTTTCTTTGTTGGTTACCAGACATGGGAGAGGAGGGAACAGAGGAAAGATAGATGGATAAGTAAGGGATAGGTTTGATATGGATGAAGGGATTTTTAAAAAATTAATCATAATCTATATAAAAGGAAATAAGATTAGCCATTAGTTGATAGTTTTTGAAGCTAGGTTATGGGCATCTGGGGGTTCACTGTACTAGACTTTGTTTCTGTTTGAAATGTTTTATAATACATTTTTGAAATTAAAAAAATTAGTTTTGCAAACTTCACATAAATAGGGCAGTACTTGATTTGTAATTTCTTTACAAATATGACTTTCTAAGCTAGTAAATGTAATAAATTGCTTGACAAGTTTTCGATCTCTTTGAGATATGTTATCTTAAAACAATACTTAGCTAATCTATATGAGAAAGATCAGGAGTGGAAGCTACAGTCAAACTGAAATATAGAGGTATACTTATTTCACTGAAAATAGTTGATCTAACTTTGTTGTTGTTGTTGTTGTTAGGTGCCATCGAGTCAGCTCTGACTCATACTGACCCTATCTATGTACAGCAGAATGAAATACTGCCCAGTCCTGCACCAGCCTCTCCTTGCTATATCTGAGCCCATCACTGCAGCCACTGTGTCAGTCCATCTCATTGAGGGTCTTCCCCTTTTTCGCTGACCCTCTATTCTACCAAGCAGGATATCTTTATCAAGGAAATGGTCCTTTCTGACAACATTACCAAAGTAGGTGAGATGAAGTCTAGCCATTCTTACTTCCAAGGAACATTCTGGCTGCACTTCTTCCAGGACAGATTTGTTAGTTCTTCCGGCAGTCTATTCTTTGGCTTAATTTTTTGGCCTTGGAGATAGAAATAATATTCTTCAGTATTCTTTGCCAACACCACAACTCAAAAGCATCAACTCTTCTTCCTTATTCATTATTCTTCCTTATTCATTGGAAGTTGTCAAAAATGAAATGGAACACATAAAGATTGATATCCTAGGCATCACTATGGAAGTAGATTGCCCAACCTTCCTTTTGAGGAGTGGCTGGTGGATTTGTACTGCCAGCCTTCTGGTTAGCAGTCAAATGCCTTAGACACTACACCACCAGTTCTCCCATCCTGGGCATCAGTGAGCTGAAATGGACTGGTTTTGGCCCTTTTTATCAGATAATCATATGATCTGCTATTCAAGGAATGACAAATTGAAGAGGGATGGCGTGGCATTCATCGTCACAAAGAACATTTCAAGATCTAGCCTGAAGTACAATGCTATCAGTGATAGAAAAATACCCATACACCTACAAGGAAAGCCAGTTAATACTGCAAAATTTGAAATTTATTCAAATTTACACACTAATCGCCAAAGCCAAACATAAGGAAATTGAAGATTTTTACCAACTTCTGCAGTCTGAAATTGATCAAACATGCAATCAAGATGTGTTGATATCATCACTGGTAACTGGAATGCAAAAGTTGGAAACAAAGAAGAGTCACCAGTAGTTGGAAAATAAATTTGGCCTTGGAGATAGAAATAATGCTGGAGATCGCATGAAAGAATTTTGCAAGAACAACAACTTATTCATTGCAAATACCTTTTTTCAACAACACAAATGGTGACTGTACACTTGGACTTTGCCAGATAGAGTACACAGGAATCAAATTGACTACATCTGTGTTAGGAGGCAAGAAAGAAGCTCAATATCTTCAGCCAAGACAAGGCCAGGAGCTGATTACGGAACAGACCATCAACGCTCATTTGCAAGTTCAAGTTGAAGACAATTCAAACAAGTCCATAAGAGCCAAAATATGACCTTGATTATATCCCTCTTGAGTTTAGAGACCGTTTAAAGAATAGAATTGATGCATTGAACACCAATGACCAAAAACCAAAAGAATTGTGGGATAATACCAAGAACATCATCCATGAAGAAAGTAAAAGGTCATTAAAAAGAAAAGACCAAAATGGATGTCAGAAGAGACTCTGAAACTTGTCTTTGAATGGAGAGTAGCAAAGCAAATGGAAGGAATGGCAAGTAAAAAAACTAAACAGAAGATTTCAAAGAGCAGCTAGAGAAGACAAAGTCCATTATTATAATGAAATGTGCAAAGACATGGAGTTGGAAAGCCAAAAGGGAAGAACATACTTGGCATTTCTCAAGCTGAAAGAACTTAAGAGGAAATTTAAGCCTTGAGTTGCAATATTGAAAGATTCTATGGGCAATATTTGAATGATTCAGGAAACATCAAAAGAAGATGGAAGGAATACAGAGTCACTGAATCAATGGTATTGGAGGAAAAGTTGAAGTTGAAAGTACCATGTGGCTTTGCTTAGGCGCTCATTAGTCTTCAAAGAGACATTTTTGCTCTTCAGCACTTTAAAGAGCTCCTTTGCAGTGTATTTGCCCAGTGCAGTGCATCATCTGATTTCTTTATTGCTGCTTCCATTGTTGTTGATTGTGCAACCAAGTAATATGAAATCTTTGACAACTTCAATCTTTTCTCCATTTATCATGATGCTGTTTATTGGTCCAGTTGTGAGGATTTTTGTTTTCTTTATGTTGAGGTGTAATCCATACTGCAGACTGTAGTATTTAATCTTCATTAATAAGTGCTTCAGGAGCTCTGGTGGCATAGTGACTAAGGCATTGAGTGCTAACCAAAAGCCTGGTGGTTCAAACCCATCAGCCACTCCTTGGAAGGAAAATTGGGCAATCTACTTCCATAGAGATACCACCTTGGAAACCACTCTCTTCCCACCCTAACCATCGTACTTTGCTTAATCATTTTAGTGACCTTGGACTTCTACACAATATAGGGTACCTTTCACTTTAGACAGTTTGCTTGGCCAGTCTTGCAAATATATTCAAGGTAAGAACTTATAAATGAATGGATTATCTACCCCTAAGGAGAAGTCGCTATGAGTCAGAACCGACTTAACAGCAGTGAGTTTTGTTTTTTTTTAGTAAGTGCTTCAAGTAATCTTTACTTTCAGCAACCAAGGTTATGTCATCTGCATATTGCAGGTTGTTAATAAGTCTTCCTCCAATCCTGATGCTTCATATAGTTCAGCTTCTCAGATTATTTGTTCAACATGGAGATTGAGTAAGTATGGTGAAAGGATACAACCCTGATACACTCCCTTTTCTGATTTTAAACCATGCAGTGTCCCCTTGTTCTTTTCAAACAGCAGCCTCCTGGTCTATGTACAGGTTCCTCATGATCACACTTAAGTGTTCTGGAAGTTCCATTCTTCTCAATGTTATCTATAATTTGTTATGATCCACGTAGTTAGATGCTTTTGCATAGTCAATAAAAACAAGTAAACATCTTTCTGGTATTCTTTGCTTTCAGCCAAGATCCATCTGACATCAGTAATGATATCCCTCATTCCACATCCTCTTCTGAATCCAGCTTGCGTTTTTATAAGCACTCTGTCAATCTACTGCTGCAACAGTTTTTTAATTATCTTCAGCAAGATTTTACTTGCATGTGATACTAGTGATATTATTTGATAATTTCCACATTCTATAAGATCACCTTTCTTTGGAATGGGTACAAATAGGGATCTCTTCTAGTCAGTTGGCCAGGTAGCTTTCTTCCAAATTCCTTGGTATAGATGAGTAAATGCCTTCAGCATGGCATCCATTTGTTGAAACATCTCATCGAGCATTCCATCAATTCCTGAAGCCTTGTTTTTTGCCAATTCCTTCAGTGCAGCTTCAACTTTTCATTCAATACCATTGGTTCTTGATCATATGCCATCTCCTGAAATAGATGAACATTGATTAATTCCTTTTGGTACAGTGACTCTGTATATTCCTTCCATCTTCTTTTGATGTTTCCTGCATCATTCAATATTGCAAGTCTAGGGCTGAATTTTTTTCTTCAGTTCTCTCAGCTTGGGAAATGCTGAGCATATTCTTCTGTTTTCATTTTCTAACTCCAGGTCTTTGCACATTTCATTATAGTAATTGGTTTTGTCTGCTCAAGCTGCTCTTTGAAATCTTCTGTTCAGCTCTTTTATCTTGCCATTTCTTCCATTTGCTTTAGCTACTCTCCACTCAAGGGTAAGTTTCAGAGTCTCTTCTGTCATCCATTTTGGTCTTCCCTTCT
>NW_006921822.1:2988690-2992688 GCF_000298275.1 Orycteropus afer afer
CATTATTTCTGTCACCAAGGCCAAATTTTCCAACTACTGGTGATTCTTCTTTGTTTCCAACTTTTGCATTCCAGTCACCGGTGATTGGTTTTGTCTTCTCAAGCTGCTCTTTGAAATCTTCCATTCAGCTTTTTTATCTTGTCATTTCTTCCATTTGCTTTAGCTTTTCTCCATTCAAGGGCAAGTTTCAGAGTCTCTTCTGACATCCATTTTGGTCTTTTCTTTTTAATGATCTTTTGCTTTCTTCATGTATGTTCTTGATATCACCCCATAGTTCATTGACTTTTTGGTCATTGGTATTCAGTGCGTCAAAGCTGTTCTTCAGTTGTTCTCTAAATTTAATATATTTATAATTTAGATATAATCAAGGTCATATTTTGGCTCTCATGGACTTGTTTTAATTGTCTTCAGCTTCAACTGTTCTATAGTCAGCTCCTGGCCTTGTTTTGGCTGAAGATATTGAGCTTCTCCATTGCCTCTTTCTACTGATGTATTTCTTTTGATTCTTATGTGTTCCTTCTGTTGTGATCCACATGTATAGCCTCCACTTATGTTGTTAAAAAAAGATATTTGCAATAAATATGTTGTTGGTGTTGCAAAATTCTATCATGTGATCTCCAGCATCATTTTCTATCATCAAGGCCATATTTTCTAACTACTGGTGATTCTTCTTTGTTTCCAACTTTACCATCCCAATCACCAGTAGTAATCAGTACATCTTGATTACATGTTTGGTCAATTTCAGACTACAGAAGTTGGTAAAAATCTTCAATTTCCTCATCTTTGGCTTTGGTGGTTGATGTGTAAATTTGAATAATAGTAGCATTAACTGGTCTTCCTCGTAGGCATATGGATATCATCCTATCACTGACAGCATTGTACTTCAGGCTAGATCTTGAAACATTCTTTGTGACAATGAATGCCTTATCATTCCTCTTCAATTTGTCATTTCTGGCATAGTAGATCATATGGGTGTCTGATTCCAAATGGCTAAAGCCAGTCCATTTCAGCTCACTAATGCCTAGGATATCAATCTTTGTGCATTTCATTTCACTTTTGACAATTTCCAATTTTCCTAGATTCATACTTCATACATTCCACATTCCAATTATTAGTGGATGTTTGCAGCTGTTTCTTCCAATTTTGAATCGTGCCCTATCAGCAATGACCTGAAAGCTTTACTCTATCCATATCATTAAGGATGACTCTGCTTTGAGGAGGCAGCTCTTCCCCAGTCATAGTTTGAGTGCCTTCCTACCTGAGGAGCCCATTTTCTGGCACTATATCAGACAGTGTTTCAGGGCTATCCATAAAGCTTTCCAGTAATATATTAGACAGTGTCTCACTGCTATCCATAAGGTTTTTACTGGCCACTTCTTTGAGAGTTGGATGGCCTCTTCCTTTTTCTGAATCTGTCTTAGTCTGGAAGTTCTGCTGAAGCCTGTCCACCATGGGTGACCTTGCTGGCATTTGAAATAACTGAGAACTCACCTAGCAGTTTATCAGACAGTGTTCCACTGCTATTCATAAGGTTCAACACCACTCATCCATCAGTTTGTCATATTGTAGTGGCTTTCATGTTGCTGTGATGCTGTGCACTATGCCACTAATATTTCTAATACCATGTGGTGGTTATGTTTGAGTGTCAACTTAGCTGGGCCTGGTTGAGTGGCTGGACAGCCGGATGTAGTTATTTCCCATGGTGAGATTGGTAATTAACTCCATGGTGGAATCTATTGGAGCAGCTGACTAGCTGCTTTGGGTATGTGGTCTGCTCCCTATATATAAGAAGCAGCTTTGGGAATGGTCTCCGGCTTATGGCATGCTTGAACCCTGCACATAGCTGTGTCATTGTTCGGCAGCCTGCCATGCTCTGCCAACCTTGGGACTTTCAATGGACTTGAATTATGGCCTGCCGTGTGGTTTGGTAACATTGGGACTGTGCCATTGTATTTGTCAGCCTTGGGCTTGTTAGCCTCAGCAGCCAGTAACTGCCTGAATGAAGAGATGCCTCTAGCTTCAGTGGCCCAGGAGCAAGAGGCAGAGATGAAGCCCAAGGTCAAGGGGCTTTTACCCAGCGCCTAGAGCCTGGCACTTTGAACTCGGATTTCTAGCCTCCCGAACTGTAAGAGAATAAACTCCTGTTTGTTCAAGCCATTCCATTTGTGATATATTTTTGTCAGAATGGCACTAGGTAACCAGAACACACCAGCAGGGTCATGTATGGTGTACAGGTTTCAGTGGCACTTCCAGACTAAGAGAGTCTAGGATGAAGGAAGTGGCAGTCTGCTTCTGAAAAACAACAACAACAACAAAAAAAAAAACCTGTCTATTGAAAACCCTGTGAATAGCAGTCATGCTCTAGAGCTGGTATCAGTTACATTCAGTGCCCTGCCTTCTCCCTTCCACTGAAGTCCTAAGCACATCCTTAACTTACTTATTGGGTAATCTGTCCCTGATAGTCACACTATATAACAAAAGTAGAACTTTCCCATAGGGTTTCCAAGGCTGTAATTTATGGAAAGGAGCTCTGATGGTGTAGTGGCTGCTACCCAGATGGTTGGTGGTTCAAATCCACCAGGTGCTCTGCAGGAGCGAGATGAGACATTCTATTTCTGTAAAGATTTACCACCTTGGAAATCCATTGGTGGTAGCTATGGGTTGGAATTGACTTGATGGCAGTGGGTTTTGTTTTTGGTTTAATCTTTATGGAAGCAGACTGCCACATCTTTTTCCCAAGGAGTAGCTGATGGGTTTGAACCACGAGCCTTTTGGCTAGTAGCCAAGCATTTTAACCAGTGCATGACCAGGGCTTATTCTTATAAAAGTACAACCCATGTATCCATATGGGGCAGTTCTACTCTGCCCTGACGTGTTGCTATGAGTCAGAATCAACTTGATGGCACATAACAACAACAGTGTGGTTCTTTAAATTCTTAAATTTATAATTGAAACACAAAGAGGGCCAAAACAGGTTTGTAGGCTGAGTTCAGCTGATGGACTGCAGTGTACAAACTCTGATCTGCTTTGATCCCCAAGTTCAGGTTGGAAACTGTGCCCTATAGTGGTTACCTGAAGTGCCTAGCTAGTTAGTGGCTAAGCTGTCACTGGTACCTACGTTCCTTCCTCTCTACTCTTTCCCTTTTTGCCATAAGAATCTGTCCCTAGGAGGGTGGTAACTTGAGTGTCCTTCATAGAAAGAATGGATAGATGAAACAGAGGCAGGAGTTAGAAGTAATAATAATAGCAACATACATGGATCTTTAAAATATAGACCTTGATGAAACAAGTGAAAAACAGAATGGAATATAGAAACTTTTTTTTTTTTTTTTTTGTAAATTAAGAATAAATGCACACAAAACAATACAAATGTTATAAGGACATTGTGTTGTTCTTATGTGCTGTTGAGTCAGCCCTGACTCATTGCGACCCCTCCTTGAGTTTCTGAGGCAATATCACTATGGAAGTAGATTGCCCAACCTTCCTTCCAAGGAGTGGCTGGTGGTTTTGAACCGCCAGCTTTCTGGTTAGCAGTCAAATGCCTTAGGCACTATGCTACCAGAGCTACTGTTATAAGGACATACACGAACAAAATAATACATTTCAAACACATTAGAATTGTTTTGCCTCTGCAAGGGAGCCCAACGAAAGTGGGATATGGGGATTAAAAAAACCACAGTTGCTGTGGAGTCAGTTCCGATTCATGGTGACCCTGTGCGTGCCTCTCCATAGGGACTTTAATGCTGATTTTTCAGAAATAGATTGCCTGGCCTTTCTTTTGAGGTGCCTCTGGGTGAATTTCACCTCCACCCATATGCATATTAACCATTAGCTGCCAAGTACATTAACCATTGTACCATCCAGGAACTTTGGGATATGGAGATAAGATAGAATAAGTTAAACAACAGAGAGGCTTTGCACAGATAGTGATAATATGCTGTGTACTTAGGAGCTCTGGTAGCATAGTGCCTAAGGCACTTGACTGCTAACCAGAAGGC
>NW_006921822.1:2992788-3005157 GCF_000298275.1 Orycteropus afer afer
TCCTACTTCCGTAGTGATACTGCCTTGGAAACCCAAGGAGGGGTTGCTATGAGTCGGGGCCGACTCGATGGCAAATAACAACAACAACAATAGGAGTGTGCTTAACACAACCCTTTTTATATGGAATCGAGACCAACACCTAGGCATTTAAAGTTACTGATAAACTTCATGCTCTTTGTGGTTTCTTATAAAAAAGTTGCAATTCCTGTTTTCTCTATACATTTACTTTTATGACTTGAGCAAAGGTCAGCTCAGGAGATAAAAGGTTACATTCCAAACCAAAATCAAACTGCCATCAAGTTGGTTCTGATTCATAGCAAACCCTCCTTGGTTTTCTGAGGCAGTGTCTCTACAGAAGAAGATTGCCCACTGTTCCATCTGAGGAGTGGCTGGTGGATTCAAACTGCCAGGCTTCTGGTTAGCAATCAAATAAATGCCTTAGGCACTACGCCAAAGTCACACCACTGGGCAGAGAGTTAGTATGATAACAAAACATGCTTACATGATAATGAGAAGATGGTGTAACTTTTTGCAGCTGTACATGCTTACAATGTTTATGTATGTTTAACATGTATCTAAACCTGTAACTACATCACCTTCTTGTCCCAATAATCTATAAAAACTGTAAGCCGCACACAGAGGACAGACAGAATAGGAGGATAAATAACCTTTCTCTCTCTCTTAGCATGCTACGGAATAAAGGCCTCTTTCCCTCACCTTGGTGTGGTTTCTATTGATAAGATTTATGCCGGGCATAGACCTGTTTTTAGGTAACAGTTTTTTACCACTCAGATGGGACTCCACCTTTTTGTATCATCTGGTTCAGAGGGACACTTCTGACCAACAGGAGCCCATAGCCAATACCAGCCTACACTGGATTTTTTTTTTTTTTTTCCTGCAGGGTTGAAGTCTTTGGTCCTTGAGGTCAGAGTTGATATAAGGCCCAAAGGCAATGCTTACAGTGAAGACAAGGAGACGGCTTTCTGTGTTACCCCAGGAAGAGGGACATGGGTCCCTTCGGTGAGTGAGTTAGTAGACAACATTGCAGAAGTAACTTCCAGTCTTAATTAACCCCATCACTTTGCTTCCATAAGTGCCCGGTAATAATATTGGCTATGACTGTGCCCAGATTGAAGAAGTTCATTTTAGTAGACCAGTCCTGGTAAACACTCCTATTAGCAATGTAGATCTTAAACTTCATACTGACAGAAGCAGCTTTATTAGCAAAAATATATCAGGAAGCCAAACTCACCTGGGTAGAAGCCTTGCATATTGCCTTGTTAAGAATTAGAGCAATATCTTGGGATAGTTTAAAATTAAGCCCTTTTAAGTTTATATATGGAAGGCCTTTCCAGCCTGACCTTCAGGTGATGAATGGTGCCCAATTCCTGTCCATAGGTACACCTGGTTACACCAAAATTCCCTCTCGACATTTTAGCCCACCCTTTCCAACCTGGGGACCTGATCTTACTTAGAGCCTAGAAAGACAGCCCCCTCCAGCCTCTGTGGAAAGCACCTTTCCAAGTCCTGCTGACCATATATATTGCAGTTAAACTTGAAAAAGTCAAACTATGAATTCATCATGTTGTTTGCCGTCGAGTCAGCCCCGACTCATAGCGACCCCTCCTTGGGTTTCCGAGGCAGTATCACTATGGAAGTAGGATTGCCCAACCTTCCTTCATAGTTGAGTCAAAAAGAAATTAACTACAGAAATAGGAGTGTTACAAAATCGAGTTACTTTAGATTTAATGCTAACATCCCACGAAGAACTATGTGTTTACATAAATGCAGCATGCTGCTCACTGGTGAGTGCCTCAGGACAAATTGAACAAGACCAGCCTAAATTAGTGCAGTTATTCACAAGTTACAGAAGAATAGAAACACCGCCCAAACTCTGCTAACACCTGCAGGAATTAATTTTGTCCAGTTAACTTCTTGACTGCCTAATTTTCATTATATAGAGTCTTGTTATTGTCTTCATTATTAACCTGTATGTTTTTCTTAGTGCAAGCCTACAAAACCCTATATACAAGCAAGGCTATATGAAATGTAGATATAAACATTGAAATTTGGCATCACAATTTAGAAAGTTAACAACAACAACAAAAAATCAGTTGAAGCTTCTATTGTTAAACTAGTATAACATCATAGCTTCAATAGGAGGATGGGGATTGAGACCAACCCCCAGGCTCTCAAATTTATTGATAAACTTCACTCTTTGTGGTTTCTTGTAAAAAGTTGCAATTCCTGTTTTCTTTATACATTTACTTTTATGGCTTGAGCAATGGTCAGCTTAGGAGGTTACATTAAACTGAAAACACCAAACTAACTGCAGTCCAGTCAGTTTCGACTCATAGCAATCTGTCCTTAGGTTTCCGAGGCGGTAGCTCTATGGAAGTAGATTGCCCAATCTTCCTTCTGAGGAGTGGCTGGTGGGTTTGAATGGCTAGCATAGTAAAAATCACACTGCTGGGCGGAGATTTAGTATGATAATGACACATGCTTACATGATAATGAGAAGATAATGTAACTTTTTGCAGCTGTGCATGCTTGCAATGTTTGTATGTGTTTAACATGTATTTAAACCTGTAACAACGTCACCTTCTTGGCTCAAGATCCTATAAAAACCACAAGCCACTCCCAGAAGACAGAATCTGAGGCTGAAAACCTCTCTGTCTCCGTTAGTGTACTGAAGAATAAATCCCTCTCTTTCCCTCAACTCATTGTGGTTTCTATTGGCAGGAGTTGTACCAGGCACAGACCTGCTTTTAGATAACAAAATCTCCTTCCCTGATGCCAGCTTTCTCCAAAAAAAAAAAAATGGCCACCAGCCTCATACAGTCTCCTCCTCTCACCCCTCTTTGCGGTCCGTATGACCAGGCATGTTGTTTTCTAGGTACAAAGAGAAGCTACCTTCCCAGTGTTTCACAGAGCACAAGAACAGGCTGAAGTTCCTCACCTCCCTGAACAACCAGCAATCAATATTTGTGAGGAAGGGGCTAGACAACTTCAGGAAAGACTGTCCTCCTTGCAAAGGTCTGATCATGAAGGATGCTCAGGAGAGCTTTCTTCCCCTGATTTATCACAGAGCTCCCCAACCTCCCCCAAAGACAATGCAAAACAAGCAGCCCAAGGAAGCAGCTGTTTTTCCCAAGCTCTCACCAGACCAGCAGGCACAGAAGGTATTTATTGAAGACATTGAAGCCCACCTGGCCAGGCATCCCTTGGCCCTGTACCCAAATCTGGAAGAAGATATACCTGTAGAGGTAATATCAAGTTCTAGGTTTGTGGGAGGGGCTTTGCTGGGGCCTTGAACATAATTCTCTCTAATGCCTGGGGAGTTCTTTTTCATTTTTAATTTTATTGTGCTTTGTTTTACATTCAACAGTTCATGTACATTTTGATTTCATGCCCCAATTATCATCCCTGACCATAACACACTCTCCTCCCCTCCTATCCCTGACTACCCCTTCCTGTGCCCTTCTTAGCTATGCACTCCTGTCTGTACAGCTTTCCCTCTGTGTTAATGCTGTCCCTCTGGCCCCCATGCCGATTGCTCTAAGGGGTGTCTCCCTGGAGTAGGTGGGTGCATCACCTTGGGATAGATGTTCTGCATGTAGGTCTTTCTACTGTTAGGCTGAGAGCCAATCCACGGGAAGTGAATCTAATTCTAGACCTGAAGAGTAACCCGGGGCAATAGTCTTGGGTGTCACACCAGACTCTGTCTGACCAGTAATTCTGGTCATTTTTGTGTTTTTGAATTTTGTTCCACATTTTTCCTTCCACTCTCTCCAGGATCTCCAGGTTTGATCCGTTTCTAAGTGGTTGGCATTGGTACCCAGGCACCATCTAGTTCTTCTGGCCTCAGGGTCTATCATATCCTTGGACTAATTGTTTCCAGATGCTTTTGGTTTTCTTCACTCTTCTTTGCTTCAGAGGAGAGGAGACCAATGGATGCATCTTAGATGGCCATTCAAAACTTTTAAGACCCCAGTCGCTACTCATCAAAGTAGGTTGTGGAACCAGATTTTTATGTACTATGTTGTGCCAATTGAGTTTGGTGTCCCCCTAGACTATGGTTCCAAGTTGGCAGGCCCAGTGATTCTCTCTCTCAAGGTGTATTGTTGTCTCTGAGAGGTTACTTCAACTCTGTCTTCTGTTGCTTCTGTAATATGTGGCTAGTTTTGTAGCACAAGTTCATAGGTAAGATTGTTGTTGTTGTTAAGTGATGTCGAGTTGTTTCCGACTCATAGCTACCCTATGCACAGCAGAATGAAACACTGCCTGGTCCGGAGCCAGCTCTATGATTCTTGCTATACTTGAGCCCATCACCACTGCCACCGTGTCAGTCCATTTCGTTGAGGGCCTTCCCCTCTTTTGTTGACCTTCCACCTTACCAAGCATGACATCCTTCTCCAGGGAATGGTCCCTTCTGACAACATGACGAAAGCATGTAAGATGAAGTCTGGCCATTCTCACCTCCAAGGAGCATTCCAGCTGCACTTCCTCCAGGACAGACCTGTTATTTCTTTTATCAGTCCATGGTACTTTCAGCATTCTTCACCAACACATCACAGCTCAAAAGCATCAATTCTTCTTCAGTGTTCCTTATTCGTTGTCCAGCTCTCATATGCATATGAGGCGATTAAAAATATCATAGCTTGTGTCAGGCGCACCTTAGTCCTCAAGGAGACGTTTTTGCTCTTCAGCACTTCAAAGAGGTCCTTTGCAGCCGATTTGCCTAGTGCTATACATTGTATGATGTCCTGACTGCTGTTTCCATTGGTGTCGATGGTATAACCAAGCAATGTGAAGTCTTTGAGAATGTCACTATTTTCTCTATTTATCATGATGCTGCTTATAGGTCTAGTTGTGAGGATTTTTATTTTCTTTGTATTGAGATGTAATCCATACTGCAGATTATATTCTTCAATCTTCATAAGTAAGTACTTCAAGTCATTCTCATTTTCAGCAAGCAAAGTTGTGTTGTCAGCATGTCGCAGGTTGTTAATGATTCTTCCTCCAATCCTGATGCCATGTTCTTCTTCTTATTGTCCAGCTTCTTGGATTATTTGCTGAGCATACAGATTGAATAAGTATGGTGAAAGAATACAACCCTGACACACTCCCTTCTTGATTTTAAACTGTGCAGTGTTCCCTTTTTCTGTTCGAATGACAGCCTCCTGGTCTTTGTACAGGTTCCTCATGATCACAATTAAGTGTTCTGGAATTCCCATTCTTCTCAGTGTTATCCACAATTTGTGATGATCCACACAATCAAATGCTTTTGTATAGTCAATAAAACACAAGTAAACATCTTTCTGGTATTCTTTGTTTTGAGCCAAGATCCGTCTGACATCAACAATGATATCCCTCGCCCCACGTCCTTTTCTGAATCCAGCTTGCATTTCTGGAAGTTCTCTGTTGATATACTGCTGCAACTGTTTTTGAATTATCTTCAGTAAGATTTTACTTGCATATGATATTATTTTCAATAATTTCCACATTCTGTGGGATCACCTTTCTTTGGAATGGGTACAAAT
The DNA here is from genome assembly GCF_000298275.1 of Orycteropus afer afer. NCBI lineage: Eukaryota > Metazoa > Chordata > Mammalia > Tubulidentata > Orycteropodidae > Orycteropus > Orycteropus afer. The sequence goes on from NW_006921822.1 coordinate 2,998,332, forward strand.
ATGGATCTCTTCCTGTCAGTTGGCCAGGTAACTGTAAGTGCCTCCAGTGGGGCATCCATTTGTTGAAACATCTCAATAGGTATTCCGTCAATTCCTGGAGCCTTGTTCTTTGCCAGTTCTTTCAGTGTAGCTTCAACTTCTTCATTCAGTACCATTGGTTCTTGAACATATGCCACCTCCTGAAATGGATGAAGATTGACCAGTTCTTTTTGGTACAGTCACTCTGTGTATTCCTTCCATCTTCTTTGGATGCTTCCTGCATCATTCAATATTTTGCCCATAGAATCTTTCACTGTTACAACTCGAGGATTACATTTTTTCCTCAGGTCTTTCAGCTTGAGAAATGCTGAGTGTGTTCTTTCCTTTTGGTTTTCTACCTCCAGGACTTTGCACATTTCATTATAGTAATTGGGTTTGTCTGCTCGAGCTGCTCTTTGAAATCTTTTGTTCAGCTCTTTTATCTTGTAATTTCTTCCATTTGCGTTAGCTACTCTTCACTCAAGGGCAAGTTTCAGAGTCCCTTCTGACATCCATTTTGGTCTTTTCTTTCTTTCTTGTATTTTTAATGCCCTCTTGCTTTCTTCATGGATGATGCTCTTGATGTCATCCCATGATTGTTTTGGTTTTCGATCATTGGTGTTCAATGCATCACATCTATTTAAGATTATCTTCAGCTAGTGCCTAAGGCACTTGACTGCTAACCAGAAGGCTGGAGGTTCAAACCCACCAGCCACTCCTCAGAAGGAAGGTTGGGCAATCTACTTCCGTAGTGATACTGCCTCGGCAACCCAAGGAGGGGTCGCTATGAGTCGGGTCCAACTTGATGGCAAACAACAACAGGAGGGATAAGAGTTCCCTTTATGTGGAGAGATGGCATGTATTTAAAAGTGTAGTTAGTCGTTCGGGAGGTATGGTGCAGATGGAAGGGGTGAGGGAAAGGCCTAAGTATTGAACAGAGGTAGAGATAAGTTGTGCCTTGGAGTAAAAGACTCAGTAGCCCCATTTGGCAAGTGTGTTAAGAAGATATGTGGTGTGGGTCACACAGTCCTGCCTGGTCTATGGAGTATGGCGACAGTGAGGTGATGGCAGGTGTGAGATGAAAGAAAAAGGAAGAATCGGAATAGGATTGTTGGAGGACAGAAGAAGGGGGTAACATAGATAATGAGGCCTGGAATTTGATTAAAATGTCTCTGCTGAGGATGGGGGTAGGACACCTGGGCAGGATGAGGGAGTATGTAAAAGGAGTCCCAAATAGGCAGCAGTTTACAATGGATGGTATTAGAAGTTTTGATATTAGCCCATCTATCCCCATAATAGAGACAGAGGAAGGGACAAGTGTCCCTGCAAATTCGGGAAGGGCAGAGTAAGTGGCCCCGATATTTATTAAAAATGAGATTGGCTTATCTGCCACCATCATTATTAGCCATGGCTCTGTGGTTTAGATGGAAATTGATGGGGCCTGTTCAGGGTCTGGGCACCCTCAGTCTTTAGCGGTGAGGCCAAGGAGTTCAGGAAGCTCCAAACTGGACTCAGAGAAGGGTATTTTTGGAACAAATGCAATCCTGCCTCGAAGGGCTTGATCACAGTCTGACTTCCAGCATCCCTCCTTGCCACACGCTGGGCAGGGCCCAGGTGGGGGTCTTGGGTTTGGGCAGGATTTGGCCCAGTGGCCCCCTTTACCACACTTGAAGCACAGTCCCAGAGGAGGCTCAAGTTTACCTCTTCATGGTCCTGGAGGAGGTTTAAAAGTGAGTTTACCTCTTGGGGCCTTTCATGGAGCCTTGAAGGGCAGTAGCTAGGAGTTAGGCCTTTGCCTGATCTTGTTTCTGTAGCCTTAATTCCTCATCTCTATTATTAAAGACCTTAAAGGCAAGGATAAGAAGGTCCTTTCCAGGGATTTGTGTCCTGCTTCTGCAATTTACGACTTTTGTCTGGAGCTGATTGGGAGATAAAATGCATGTTGAGATCTAGAATTCCCTCTGGGGAGGTCTGATTAAGAGTTATATATTTCTGTAAAGTTTCTGTGAGGCAGGTGAGAAAGAGGGTCAGGTTTTCCTCAGAGCCTTGGGTAATTTCTTTAAGTTTTTCATAGTTAACTGCCTTATGAGCTGCCTTTCTTAGGCCAGCAGTGAGACAAGTGATCATATGACCATGGTGTCATCTGCCTGGGGAGTCTATATGATAGTTCCAATCTGAGTCAGTTTGAGGGTTGGCTACAGACCCTAAAGGGAGAGCTGTATCTTGTCTATGAAGTTCATCTGCATGAGCCTGAGCTTCCTGCCAGACACGTTCCTTTTGTTCTGGGGTTAGGGAAGAGGTTAAAATGACATAAATATCATGCTGGGTGAGATCATAAGGCTGGCTGATATATTCAAATTCTTTGGTATAGGTAGTGGGGTCAGTTGAAAAGGAACCATGGAGCTTCTCAATTTGGGATAGGTTAGACATGGAGAAGGGAATATGAACTCGGACAATGCCTTCAGCCCCAGCCACTTTCCAGAGTGGAAGAATGGGAGCTTTGGGCTGGGCGATTCGAGAACGAGTTTCTTGGGGGGAGAAAGAAGGAGAAGGGCCTGGGTCTGGAGGAAGGACGGGAGTAGCATATGGAGGGGGACCCATTAAAGGGGGGAAGAATGGTTAGCTGGGTCAAAAGGAGTCTCAGAGTCCAGCAGTTCTGAGCGAGAGGAGGTAGGGTTGGTGGAAGAGGGTTTGGAGTGAAGCAGGAGGATTTGACAGGCGGAGCAGGACTGACAGAGAGGGGGTCTATTCCGGAGGGTAAAGAAGGCCTGGTCATAGAGGATCTCTAACCATTTCCCAGTGCATTGACAAAAATTGTCACAAAGGACATTTAAATTGAATGTGCCATTTTCAGGCCAGTGAGAGTCATTGTCTAATTTATACTGAGGCCAAGAGGTATTACAGAAAAAATGAGACACTTGGGCCGGATCTCTGAAGAGAGGCCAGGATGAGGGAGATTAGTTGAGAGAGGATAAGTGACACTTTGAATTCTGGAGGTGTGAGGACCATCGGAAAGGCGTCCCTGTTGTTTGGCCTGACACCGGAGAGGAGAGTGAAACAACCCCTGTGTGGGCATCCCTGGCACAGAGGAGGTTCAGGAGGGCAGAATCCTGGGGACAAAGCTGGAGGATTTCTGGCCTAGTGCTAGGTCTTGAGAGAAGTCAGCAAATCAGAAATCCATATGGGAAAGACAAAATGTCACTTACCAGAGATGAATTGGCTGGTGGTGGATGCCAAGTCAGCAATGGGAGGGAGAGATCCTCTCTGAGTTCCTCTTGGTGGTTCCTGTGTTTTGGCACCATATATGTTAGGTTTCAAATGCCGAGAGGCACAGGACCAGGGTGAATTGTTAGAAAAATAAGTTTTATTGAACATCCATCCAGCTGGGTAGAGTGTGAAGGATTTATCTGTCAGTTAGTAGCTGATCCCTTAACTGTTTGTGCTACCCGGAGCCTCTTAGAATTAAGAGACCCTATTTTTTTCAGCCTATTTTTCTTCCCTCCAAGACCATTTTGTGTTTATAGCTCTTATTAAAGGTTCTGGAAGTGCTAGATCCTGACAGGAAGCTGGAGGACACATGGGCTTATTGCCAGGACATCGGGAAAAAGACGAAGGAACCCACAAAGCATTTAAACAAACCTTCTACAGAAGTCTTGCTGGGCCTGTAAGTATTGTCCTAGTAATCTCTGTCTCATTCCTATCACCTGATGAAATATTCTAGAAATCAGCTTCTCAAAGCTTCTCATTGTTAGCACAATCTACAGAAATCAAAGTAATTAAGTTCCTGAGCAGAGAAAGGATTCCTGGGTCCCACTGTGAGTAGTGCTTATTTCCTAAATGGATGTGAAATATCTAGCAATGGAGCAAACAAGAGTTGAGTCTTCATGACTCCAGAAGAACTGTTTGACAATTGGAAATCTACAGAAAGACCGTTTAATTGGCCTAAAAATAGTACCTTGTGTTATTTATGGCAGAAGTTCTCTTATGCAACATGATTGGGAAGAAGATCAATACAGGGAATTGTAAAAAATGATACTTAGGTACTTGAAATATTTTATGGTCTTTCTTCCAAGGCACCTCTGGGTGGATTTGAAACATAACTAAAACATTTACTGCTAGTCTTTCTTTGCATATGGTTCTGCTGTTTGGAGTTCCGGTTGCCTTTTTTGCATAAACTACACCAATAATACATGTTCTGTGATTTCTAGGTTCTAGTTCTTTAAAGTGGAAAGAGGACTTAGAGACACTTGAGAAGAGATCTACAGTGATTTCGCCCATACCTAATCTGATGGAAATTTTTAATTAAGAAGTTCACCTTCATGGAAACTTTCCAAAGCATTAAGCTTAATTTTCATAGAAACAACTCTCTCTCTCTTTTTTTAAAAATCACATTCTTGTTTTCTCAATTCACATAATATTTAATTAAATGCTGTAAATGTAATAAGTATGATTTCCTTAAATAAATTCAGGATAAAACATTTGACTTTTGAAATCAAATGATTTGGGTGGGAGCTGGAGAGTGTGGGTGTCCTAGAGAGCAGCCCATCCACAGCACCAACAGCATTTACAGAGGTGTGGAACACAGTCCATGTATCTGGTATTGGATGTGGAGCTTCGTGAGTCACATGAGTTACCTACATGGAGGTGAATTAAGGAAGAAGCCATTGTATTTATTTATGTTTTTTAGAGGGAGACACATCTGATGTTTCCTCCCAGGTGAAGGGAACTCCACTGTTGGGACACTTCTGTCTCCTTAGCTCACTTACTCACTGTATCTATATTCCCTGTTGAATTTGGGGAGACCAACTGGACATACTCATCCAGCTCTGCCCTTTTCTACTTGGGATCAAGGCTTACCGTGGGAAGCACACATTCTCTTCTATTCCTCTATTCTTTAGGAGACTGGGGAAAAGACTGCCAGTTTCTGGGTGTCAGTGAGCAAATTCCCTTGGACCTAAAAGCTATATCCTCTAACATGGCTGAAACCAATTATATAGGTGATATTTTGACATTAGTCTCTGCTCTTTTATTTTTCAAGTTGCTTAGAACCTGGGTAGGGAAGAAGGATCCCCTTGGAGACTCCAATGACGTGAACCAGTGTGACTTTGTGAGCATATTTGAATTCTTGGCCTCAGTGAATCATTAGTTCTCTTTATGCAAAAATAAATAAATAAATAAAATCAACAATATTATTGAGCATCTTCTATGGGTCATAGAAAATGTGAGATTCTAGGGACACTCTAGTAAATAAGATAAGACTCTCATCCTCATGGTGTTTGCAGACTGGCATGAAAGACTGCCATTGAATCAATATAGAGTGTATATATAATACATATATAACACAGCTCATTATTTGTACTGCGAAAAAGTGAGAATAAGTCCCCAATAATTTCAGGATCAATATTTAACCTTTCTTTCTTTGAGACTCTTTCTTCTCTTGATCCTTATGTCATTGGCACACTCTATATACCCTAGCTCTACACTCACCACTCTCTTCCCACCCTAACCATAGTACTTAGCTTAATCACTTCAATGACCTTGGACTTCTACACAATAGAGTGTACCTTTCACTTTAAACAATTTGAATGCTTCTTGGAAGAGAGAATGGCCAGACTTCATATCACCTACTTTGATCATGTTATCAGAAGGGACCATTACCTGGAGAAGAACATCATCCTTGGAAAAAAAAAGAGGAAGAACCTCAATGAGGTGGATTGACACAGTGGTACAAAAATAAGCTCAAACTTAGCAACAATTGTGAGGATGACTCAGGACTGGGCAGCGTTTCATTCTGTTATTACACATAAGGTTGTTACAAGTTGAAGCCGACTCAATGGCAACTGACAACAACAAATAATTTTAAAAATTAACTGATAATGGTAAAGTACTATTTTGGAGCTCTGGTGGTGTAGTGCCTAAGACACTTGACTGCTAACCAGAAGGTTGGCGTTCAAACCCACCAGCCACTCATTGGGCAATCTACTTCCATAGAGATACTGCCTTGGAAACCCAAAGAGGGATTGCTGTGAGTCGGAGACAACTCGACTGCACATAACAACAACAACAAGGATAGAATTTTCTTTGTGATATTGATAATGAGAATTTGAAAAATTAAAATATAACACGTGAGCTTGCAAGAGACTGTTAGAAATACTTTATACTCACTTTTCCTCATTATACTATTTGGAATCCATGTGGATTTATGGTGCCTCATATTGTAGCCCAAAGTAGCAGGCGGGAAGAGCAGGAGAAAGGGGATTAAAAGCCAGGAAGCCAGAAAGAAGAGCAATCAGCCAAAGGGATTAGGTGAGGAGAGGAAACTCAGGCCCACCCAGAGTAGCAGGCTGGAAGAGCAGGAGAAAGGAGATAAAACCCAGGAACCCAGAGAGAAGAGCAGTCAACCCCATGGTTACAGGTGAGGAGAGACAACTCGGAGGCCCAAAGTAGCAGGTGGGAAGAGCAGAAGAAAGGGGATTAAAAGCCAGGAAGCCAGGGAGAAAAGCAATCAGCCGAAGGGATTAGGTGAGGAGAGGAAACCCAGGGATGCCCAAAGTAGCAGGCGGGAAGAGCAGGAGAAAGGGGATAAAAGCCAGGAACCCGGATAGAGGAGCAGTCAGCCCCAGGGACAACTGAGGCATGCCCAAAGCAGCAGGCCAGAAGAGCAGGAGAAAGGGGATTAAAAGCCAGGAAGCCAGACAGAGGTACAGTCAGCCACAGGGACCCAGGTGGGGGTGATACGAGAGGTCTCCAACAGCAAGACAAACTTGTCTGTCAGTTTGTCCTACTGTGGTGACATGTAGACGTGAGT
>NW_006921822.1:3008122-3011871 GCF_000298275.1 Orycteropus afer afer
GACGAAAGAGGGGGAGGCCTTCAACGAGATGGATTGACATGGTGGCTGCAATGATGAGCTCAAGTATAGCAGGGATTGTGAGGCTGGCGCGGGATCAGGCAGTGTTTCGTTCTGCTGTGCGTGGGGTCGCTATGAGTCGGAAAGGACTCGATGGCACTTAACAGCAACAACAACAACATATTGTAATCCTTTTTTAATCTCTTTATGTTTAGTCCCAAGAAGACTCTTCTGTCACATTCAGGCCAATGGGTTCATGAAGGAAAGAAACCAAGTGCAACAGATTTGCTCCATGGTCCTCTTCTTTATGAAAACGTACGCAAAGGAGTTGGTGACTTCTGCAATTGGGTAACTACTCTTGTAAGTTAGGATTAACACTTGTAACCTACTTTTAAAAGTCAAGCTCAAAGGTACTTTTATTTAAAAAAGAAAACAGTATTTGGATAACATCTAAGTTAAATCATCAAACTTATAAAGAAATCATTGTAGCCCACAATTTATAGATAAAAATGTTTTTGGTAGATGAAATTTCTGGGAAGTTTGCAAGCTTGCAGCCAATTTGAGTGTTTAATTCCTCATCTGATTGCATTGTTTCATAATCTTGTTTTCCATTTCAATTCCTTCTTTTCTCTCTGTCCGTCATTCTTCCTCAGCTATCTTTATATATAAGTACTTGTCTTGGATAGCTGTACTTGACTACAGCCATTGCAAAAAGTATTTCTAAAATGAAGCAACTTTTGACTCAGTTATCAAGGTCTTTTTCTCCTCCCCAAAAGCTATTCAGTTACCTAGTCCTGTCCTTTGGTCTCTGTAGATGTCTAGATTCCTGATGCTTTTTCTGGATGTAAGACCTTGTGGTATTTGTGTCTCCCCACTCCCCCAATTTTTGAGTGTATTTAGGACTGTTTCAGTGACAAGTGACTGAAATGCAATACTGACTAGGTTAAGGAAGAAAAGGGAAACATCCAGAGGTATTAGGAGCTTCAGGCACAGCTGGATCCAGGCACTGAAATGGCTTTAGGTGCTTTCTGTATCTCTTGGCTGCTCTCCTATATCTGACTACTTTATTCTCAAGTCGTCATTCCCCAAGAGATGCCAGAAGTTGCCTTTAAAATCTCCTAGCTTATATCCTACCAATGAGCAACCTTAGTGGGAACAGAGCAATCTTTTTCCAGTAGAGAAAAGTCATGGCTTACTCTCACTGGACTAACACGGGTCACATGTCTATGTCTGAACTAACTACTATGACTAGTGAGGTAGAATATGCTGATTGGCTAGATAAGGTCACAAGTCTTACCATGCATCCAAGGTGGGGAGGAAGGAAGTGGGATTTAAGCCTCCGCTGCAACAGATTGGCTGAAAGTGGGGAAAGTTCCCTAGAGGAAGATTGGAGTAGGGATACTGGACAAGGAAGATGATGCCCACTATGCCTGGAACTGGAATCCCTGCTTATCCATAATCTGGTTGGATTGAATTGCTTAATTCCAATCCTTTCATTTCTCCCATTCCCATGGCTTGAGCTACTCCTCTCTATGAGGAAATGTAAGAAATTCTAAGGTGGTGCAAATGATTTTTGCTTGGCTGCTAACCAGAAGGTTGGAGTTCAGACCCACCCATTGGCACTGGGGAAGGAAGTCCCGACGATCTGCTTCTGTAAAGATTAAAGCAAGAAAAGTCTATGGAGCACAATCCTGCTGTGTAACACATGTAGTCGTCTTCAATCAGAAATGACAGCCACAGGGTTAGATTGCTGTTCTTTGAAGTTAGTAGTTTAGCTACTCTGGTAACTGGCCGTATTTTCATTCCCTCTGACCAAGGCCCCATCTTTACCTCAGTTCTAATACCTACGTCCCTGTCACAATCAGCCTGTGCTAGCTTCTTCCCTTCTTACTTTATACTTTCCTTCTATGCTGTTGATTTTATGTTTTACCTTGTTGATTTTATTTTTCACCTTGTTGATTCCACTTGCTGTTATTTCTGCTCCATTATTATTTTGGCTTACTTTTGACTCTACTTCTCCTTTTATGATCCTGATTCTATTTCAAGACTCCTCTCCATAAATCTCACTCCAACTTCAGCTCCAGGATGCTCACTACTTCATTTTCTTTGTGCTTTCCGACTTATATTCCTGAGCTGGGATTCTGGACTTTTTTTTTCTTTTGAACATTTTATTGTGCTTTAGGTGAAAGTTTACACAGCAAATTAGTTTTCCATCAATAATTCAAACACAGATTGTTCCGGGACATTGGTTGCAATCTCCCCAATGTGTTAGTGCTCTCCCTGTTTCCACCCTGGGTTCTCTGTTTCCATTTCTCCATTTTCCCTTTCCCTTCCTGCCTTCTCATCTTTGATTTTGGGCAAATGCTGCTCTTTTGGTTTCATATAGTTGATTGTTCTAAGGACAACATTCCTTATGGCATTATTGTTTGTTTTATAAGGCAATCACTTATTTGGTTGAGAGGTGGCCTGGTCAAAATATTTGATAATTGTAGCTGGGCACCATCTAGTTCTTCAGATCTCATGCTGGAGGAGGCTGTTGTTCATTTGGGCTAATTGCTTCCTTGAATCTTTGGGGCTTTTTTCACTCTTTTTTGCTCTGGGTGGAAAGCAATCGATAGTTGTATCTTAGCTGGCCACTCGCAAGCTTTTAAGACACCAGATACTCGTCACCAAACTAGGATGTAGAACATTGTCTTTATGTGCTATGTTATGCCAGTTGATCTAGATGTATATGTTACTGTAGAGGAATCCAACGGATTTTTCTATGTTGATCTTGCACCCTGTTGCTTTACACTTTAGCCTTCTATTAGTTCCAGTAACTTTTTGTGGAGTCTCTGGGATTTTCTGTGTATGGGATAGAGTCAGGAGAGTTTTACTTCTTCCTTACCAATTTGGATGCTCTTTATTTTCCTTCTTGCCTTATTGCTGTAGTTAGGCAATATGGTACAATACTGAATAGGAGTAGTGATAACGGGCACCCTTGCCTTCCTGTTCTCAAGGGGAATACTTTCAGTTTCCATTGAGAATAATGTTGGTTGTTGATTTTGTATGTTTTTGTTGTTATGTGCCTTTGAGTCGGAACCGACTCATAGTGACCCCTCCTTGGGTTTCCGAGGCAGTATCACTACGGAATTAGATTGTCCAACCTTCCTTCCCAGGAGTGGCTGGTGGGTTTGAACTGCCAGTCTTTTGGTTAGCAGTCAAGTGCCTATATATACCTTAATTATATTGAGGAATTTCCCTTCTATTCCTGTTTTGGGGAGAGTTTTTACCTGGAATGGGTGTTGGATTTTATCAAATGCTGTTTCTGCATCAGTTAAGATGATGATACGATTCTCTTTGTTTCATTAACGTATTGAATTATGTTGATGGGATTCTGTTGAGGCACATTGTAGATCAGTGGTCAGCCTGTGGATTAACCACTCATCATGTAACCTTCTTTTGTCAGCTGTGGCTGGGGGAAGCAACAGGAGAGGCTGTTCTGGGTACAAAATGTGGCTGACTACAGCTGCCTCCTTCAACAGGAGCCATGTATAGGGCAGCATCCCTCATAAGGGACTGTGGATGGAGCAGACACTGATGTATCTGATGTATCTAGACATGTCTGAAAAAGCACCTAAGAATGTCACTGCTATACAGTGTTGAGAATTGCTTTTGATCAAACGGTTTCCTCAGCCTCATTATTTTCGTCAGAGACTCATTGCTTTTTGGAGGTCCTAAGCTGTCTTTTTTTTTTTTTTTTTAATTTATTT
>NW_006921822.1:3016499-3021265 GCF_000298275.1 Orycteropus afer afer
TTCTTGTTTCTTCCATTTGCTTTAGCTACTCTCCATTCAAGGGCAAGTTTCAGAGTGTCTTCTGACATCCATTTTGGTCTTTTCTTCCTTTCCTGTCTTTTTAATGACCTCTTGTTTTCTTCATTGATGTTGTTCTTGATGTCATCCCATAATTCCTCTGGTTTTTGGTCATTGGTATTTGATGCATCAAATCTATTCTTTAAATGGTCTCTAAATTCAGGAGGGGTATTATCAAGGTCATATTTTGGCTCTTATGGAGTTGTTTTAATTGTCTTCAACTTCAATTTGAGTGTGCATATGAGCAGTTGATGGTCTGTTCCACAATCAGCTCCTGGCCTTGTTTTGGCTGAAGATACTGAATTTCTCCATCACCTCTTCCCACAGTTGTAGTCAGTCTGATTCCTGTGTATTCCATCTGGTGAAGTCCCCGTGTATAGTCACTGTTTATGTTGTTGAAGAAAGGTGTTCGCAATGAATAAGTTGTTGGTCTTGCAAAATTCTATCATGCAATCTCCAGCATTATTTCTATCTCCAAGGCCATATTTTCCAACTACTGGTAACTATTCTTTGTTTCCAACTTTTGAATTCCAGTAACCCAGTGATAATCAACGTGTCTTAATTGCATGTTTGGTCAATGTCAGACTGCAGAAGTTGGTAGAAATCTTCAATTTCCTTATCTTTGGCTTTGGTGGTTGGTGTGTAAATTTGAATAATAGCAGTAACTGGTCTTCCTTGTAGGCATATGGATATTATCCTATCATTGATAGCATTGTATTTCAGGACAGATCTTGAAGTAGTCTTTGTGACGATGAATGCCAAACCATTCCTCTTCAATTGCCATACCTGGCGTAGTAGATCATATGGTTGTCTGATTCAGAATAGCCTAAACCAGTCCATTTCTGCTCACTAATACCTAGAATATCGATCTTTATGCATTCCATTTCATTTTTTACAACTTCTGATTTTCCTAGATTCATGCTTCATACATTTCATGTTCCAATTATTAATGGATATTTGCATCTGTTTCTACTTATTTTGAATTGTGCCACATCAGCCAATGGAGGTCCCAAAAGCTTTACTCTATCCGTATCAAGGTCATCTCTATTCTGAGGAGTCTACATGACACAGGGAGAAATAATCAATTGCATCAAATATAGGGGTGAGAGTAGGTTCACTCAGAGCCTCACAGAACAAATTATGTTTGTGCTGGGCCTTGAAAGATCACTAGTTACACAAAAGAACATATTCTAGAACTCACATTCTTTAGTGAGTTATGGGCATAGTGTGGATTCCATTCCGCTCCATCTCTCCTCCTTTTCTCCCCCCACCCCTTTCTTTCCTTTTTTTCCTTTTATTCAGTGGTTCTCAGCCATGGGTGGTTTTTCCCTCAAGGGTGTATTTGTCAATGTGTAGGAATACTTCTTGTTGTCACAACTAGAACAGGGGGAATGTTACTGGCATCTGGTGAACACAGGCTAAGAATGCTATGAAACATTCTGCAGTGCACAGGCAGCCCTCACAACAAAGAATTATCCAGCTCAAAATATCAGTAGTGCTGAGATTAAGAAAAAACAAACCAAACTCATTGTCATGGAGTCAATTCTGATTCTTGGCAAGCCCCTGTGTTACAGAGCAGAACTGAGATCCATAGAGTTTTGTTGGCTGTGTTATTTATGGAAGTAAACCACCAGGGCTTTGTTCCATGCTGCTGCTGAGTAGGTTTGAATCACTGACCTTTCAGTTAGCAGATGAGCGCAAACCATTTGTGCTACCCAGGGACTTAAGATTAAGAAACTCAGCTTAATTCAACAAATATTTATTGAGTGCTGTAGTAGTTAAGGTTATATGTCAACCTGGCTGGGCCTGGTTCTGAGTGGCTGGGCAGCTGGTTATAGTTATTCCCCAGGATGAGACTGGCACTCAACTCCATGGTGGAATCTGCCACGAACAGCTGAGTAGCTGCTTTAGGGATGTGGTCTGCTTCCAGTATATAAGGAGAAGCTTTAGGAATGGTCTTCAACTTGTGGCATGCTTGGACCCTGCATGTAGCTGAGTCTATTATGTCCTACATAACCAAGTGGAGACAGTGAGGAATAAAGCAAACAAAAATATTTACCTCTTAAAGCTTATAGTTTAGAGAGTAAGAGCAAAGACACAATCAATTAGAAAAATATGTAACATATCAAATAGTGATAAATGCTGTTAAGAAAACTGAGGCAGGAGAGGAAGACAAGCTGTATTGTGAGGGAGTTACAGTTTTTAAATTGGGTGTTCAGGGGAGATACTGCTGAAAAGGGGACATGAAGGAAGTAAGGGAGTGGGTTTATTAGGGAAATGCATTATGTCAGAGAGAACAGTGAGTGCAAAGGAACTGAGGCAGAAGCAGAGTGGATGTGCTCTAGAAATAGCCAGAAGGGCAGTATGCTTGGAGTGGAGGGATCACAATGTTGAATCCAACTCTAAGAGGGATTTCTGCCCTATCTACTTTGTCCCATTGTCTCTGTTTTAGAATAAGTGTATCTGGCTAGACTCTAGAATGCACCAGACTTACCACTACATAGTTTAAATTTTAGTAAGAGCATAAAGGGGCAGAGTCTTTGTGGTTTCATGTTTCTTTGCTCCACCCAAGACTTATACCCCCCCTTTTTTGATAAGATAGTGTATAGCATTATACTCATAGATTCAGACTATGAACCAACAAGACATTCTCTTTACATCCTTGTTGTACTACTGAGGAATGGAAGAAAGAAAGAAGGGTGTTCTACTCTTCTTTTTTTCTCTCTTCCAATTAAAGGACAAGAGGTTGGTGTTGCGAAAACATTTTAATCAAAAGTAGTTTAGTATGTACAAGGCTGAGCATAGTGATGGGCTCATAGTAAGTCTAAGAATTTATTATTTTGGTTGATTATTACTTGACATCATTACCCTTGAGTGACTTTGTGATTTTTTCTATGAATTTTAGCTACTTTACATACATTCTCTCCTTGAATCTTCACACTACCACCATGGGATAGGTAGTATAATTATCTCCATTTTAAAGATGAAAAGTGAAATAACTTGCCCATGTACTCACAGCTACTAAGTAGGGGAGTCTGGATTTGAACCTAGATTTTGTCTAAATTCAACTATGCTTAACCACTGTATTATTTTCTCAATCATAAACTTTTCATGTTACCTTTGTAAATCAGAACATAAAAAATTCATAAAATTCTTTGGTAAAGATCAACCATAAATTGAAAATAATAATACTGCTTTCACAAGCTGAATCTTAGATTTATTGAAATGATGAACTAATGACATTGGGAATTGTTATTTCCTATAGAATCCTTGTAAACCAGAATGGATGAAGATAAGGTATGGAGCATGGTATATGAACACCAAGTTGTGGAAAAAGCAAAGAGCAGATGAACCTTTGGTTGACCCCAAGAACTTACTTAAAGCCAAAGATGAGAATTGTAAGAAGAAGCTGCAAGAAAAGGTATGTGTATATGCTGAGATTTTCTCATCTGAGTTGAAGATGATCCCAGTGCAACCCTCATACTGAAGCCAGAGTCTCTGGAGTGTCATCAAACCCACTGCCATTGAGTCAATTCCTATGCATGATGACCTCATGTTCCGGAGTAGAACTGTACTCCATAGGGTTTTCTTGGCTGTAATCTTTACAGAAGTAGATTGCCATTCTTCTGCAGGACTGCTGGGTGTGTTCACATCACAAACCTTTAGGTTAGTGGTCAAGCACAGACCACTTGCACCACCCAAGGACCTTCTGGAGCATTACAAAGGCTCCTAAGAGTCTTATCCATTGCACATAGAATTCAACAATGGAAAAGCCAAATCATTATATGGAGAATATGTAATAAGCAAGACTTGAAACTACCTGGCTATATGGTAGACACAGTGTCTCTAAAGATGGGACAACCAGTCATTGTATTGTTCTTGGAACAATTGATTCATATGTCAGTGTGACCTGGTAGGACAACCTCAGTACTCAGAATGGAGTTCTCTTTGTGTAACTACATACTGGCAGTGGATAAATGTCAGTGAATTCAAAATAGTCATCAGGAAATTTCTTTTAGTTCAGTGCTCAGAGTTACAGGATCTATCTGAGAGGAAAGGGAAAACGGCTAAGCACTGCTTGGTATTGCAAAGCAACAAACAGACGTGTTTTAATTTTATTACAAGTAAACTCTGTTCCTGCCTGCCTGTTGTGTACAGTTATGTAATGGAAAGAAAATAGTCCTGGAAATTTGGGAATATTGACACAACACTTACACAGGACTCTGATGAGAATATTTGTGAACTACTTCTCTTTTTCTACAGACATAACACTTCTTCCCAATAACAGATGTGAAAATACTTTGAATAAGTAAAATACTATACAACTTTGGGTTATCATTTATTCAGTCATCACTCCTGAATTGCCTCTATTAGATTGGAAAGCTGAGACATGAAGAGTAGTCATTTTTTCTTTATAGTAATGGCTATGAATTTCTTATTTTTAGATGTGAAATGTTACACAAATTTATAGGCACATCATGTTTATATAAGCTCTTTAGTACTTTTTTGCTTTTCTACATGTTACTGCAAGTATATATAAAACCAAACCAAACCAAACTCACTGCCCTGGAGTCAGATCCAACTCATAGCGTCCCCTCCTTGGGTTTCCCAGGCAGTATCAGGAGCTCTGGTAGCATAGTGGCTAAAGCACTTGACTGCTAACCAGAAGGCTGGTGGTTCAAACCCACCAGCCACTCCTTGGAAGGAAG
>NW_006921822.1:3021365-3026128 GCF_000298275.1 Orycteropus afer afer
TTTATTCCACTTTTGTATCCTTCCCTTCAAGGCTCAGGGGTCCAAGATTATCTTCTGTGTCTGTGTTAATTGGTTTCCCTTTTCTTTGTTGAAGAGCATCTGTGCAGTCCTTGTACCTAGTCCACCATCTTGCCCTGAACTCCTCCTAAGCTGTCTTTTGATGCACTGATAAGGCCCTCCAGACCCCAAATCCTTCTTGTGTCTGATGAATACCAACTGAGCATTTTGTACATCTCCTCCAAACTACCACTTCTTAAGCAATGGTCAGTTACTGCTGTTAGATTAAAACAGAAAATAAGGATCATGTCACCATTTGACCTTGACTCATGAGATGTGATATTATTCCAGGGAAGTTCACATATTGATGAAGAGTTCATCTTGAAACAGTTTGACATTGACTATGAGAACAGACCAAGCTATGATGTGCTCCACACAATGAGACTCAACCAGTTTCCTCTGGAGCAAAAATCTAATGTGGACCCAAATAAACTACAGGAGCCAGATTTCTCCTTCCAGGAACTAGACTTTGAGAGGAAACACCAGAAATCACAGGTAATTGCAGAAGGAGAGAATACAAAAAAAAAAATCAAAGAAAAATTAAGTCATACTAAAGTCTTGAATGTTCTTCAATTCTGGTGTTGGCCTTTTAAAATAGATTTCTTGAATTTTTAGGGCACACTCATTGACCACAAACATTCATTCTTGACTGTATGCTTTTTAACAGAACAAAATATTGCTCAGTACTGGGCTGTCTTCTTGATCTTTGGTATGCTCAAAGTCCATTGTTGAGGTCACTGTGTATTTTAGGTGCCTTCCAATGTAAGGGACTCAGCTTCTAGCATTATGTCAGATAATGTTCTGTTGTGATCCATAGAGTTTTCATTGGCTAATTTTCTGAAGTAGATGACCAGGCCTTTCCTGCTCATATCTGAAATACCAATGGCATAATAGCTTCTCATATCATAGCAGTACACAAGTTACTATAGTATGACATACTGACCAAAGGGTAGTAGCAAAAAACACACACGCACACACACACACACGCAAGTCAAGTAGTGCAAGTTAAGCAACAGACTTAAGTGCCTCAACAGGACAAGGGAATTGGTGGCAGGGAGTTCCTTTCCCTGAAAGTGAAAAACAATATATTATCTTTAATTACTTCATGCCATTATATATAATCTTTGATACTATATTTCCAGTCGTTTGGATGTAGTCATTAAAATGCATAAAAATTAAAATTCAATTTATAATTGAACACAATTAACTGACCTATTTTGACATGCATGATGCTTTCCATCTTTGACTCTGGTTTATAAGGTTTAGGGGTAGTGTGCATTCCATCACTTACATCAGCAGTTTAATTTTTCCATTTTCCTCTCATCTTTCTACACAGTAAAACACAAAATGCTGCTAGACAGGCAAATTATGTTCATCTCTCTGCTTGTCTTAAATCTGGGCTGAATCAAATTGCTCAATTCTTTGTACTTACAAATAATTGTGCAAAGGCTGCTTTATAAGCCATAGTGGTTATTGCCAAAATTGAACTTTTGACTGGCAGATGGAGGGTCAGTATGCAAAAGTTCAAATTACATTTCTGGGTGGCATCATTTTCTTTTTGCCTGAAGGACTTCCTTTAATGTTTCTTGTGGATTCAATCTACTGGTGATTTTGCAAAGCTGAAAAAATCCTTGTCCTGCTTTCATGTTGGGAAGATACTTTTACGGATATAGAATTCTAGGCTCACAGTTTTTTTGTTTTGTTTTGTTTTTGTTTTCAGTACCACAAAGATGTTGCTCCACTGTCTTCTTGCTTACATTGTTTCTGACGACAAATCTTATGTCATCCTTATCTTTGTTTTTCTGAACATACTGATTTTTTTTCCCTTGGCTACCTTTAACATTTCCTGTTTGTCACTGATTTGGTGCCGTTTGATTATTATGTGCTTTGGGTAAATTTCTTCATGTTTCTGGTTCTTGGAGTTATTTTAATTTCTTCAATCTGTGGGCTTATTACTTTCATCAAATTTGAAAAATTTTTGGCTATTGTTTCTTCAAGTATTTCTTTTTCTGTGTCTCATTGCCCCACCTTCTGGAACTCTCATTAAACATAGGCTGCTTGAAGTTGTCCCACAGTTCACTACTACTCTGTTCAATTTTTTCATTCTCTTTACTCTCTGAGTTTCTATTGCTGTGTCTAATCTTTTCCCCTGCAATATCTAATGCTATTAATGCTATCTAGTGTATTTTTCATCTCATACATTATAATTTTCATCTCTAAGTCCTTTTTGTAAAATACCTTCTGTGCCTCTACTTAATCTTCTGAACATATGGAATGCAGTTATAATACTACCTTAATGTCCTTGTCTGCTAAGTCAAACATCCGTTTCAATTTTGGATTTATTTCTTCATTATGGGTCATGTTTTCCTTGCTCTCTGCATACTTGGTAATCTTTGAGTAGCTTCTATACACTGTAGATTTTACCTTGTTGGTAAAACCCTGTAAGCACTCTTAGGATGCAGTCAGATTATATGAAAGCAATTTGGTACTTTTGAAGCCTTTTTTTTTAAGGTTTGTTGAACCAAAGATGCTCAGTCTAGGACTAATTACTCCCCACTACTAAAACAAGATCTTCTGTGTACTGTACCAATGCCCCATGAATCTTTAGATGTTCCAGGTGGGAATAGGCACTATTCCTGGTCCTGTGGGAGCACTGGTACTGCTCCCTCTAGTCCTTTCAGTTGGTTCTTCCCTGCCTGTGGGTAATTTCTTCCCATTCTTGCACTGGTCAGTACTCTGCTGAATATTTGAGGGGGACCCTCTGTAAACCTCTGGCATTCTCTGTGCAACTCTCTCCTCTCTGGTATTTAGTGCTGTGAACTCCAACTTTCTTGGTTTCCCTGAACTCTCAACTCTCTCCTCACTTCAGAGAGCCCACTAGATTCCTAAGTTCCTCCTCCCTGCACCATGGCCTGGAAACTCAATGAAGTGGGCTGGGGCAGTTTTGTGACATCTCCTGTTATTTCTCATCTCTGAGAGATCACTGTCTTTTGTTACCTGATGTTTAATGTCTTGCAAACCATGTTGTTGTTGTTATGTGCTGTCAAGTCCTATTCAACTCATAGCGACCCCTCCTTGGGTTTCCGAGTTGGTATCACTATGGAAGTAGATTGCCCAATTTTCTTCCAAGAAGTGGCTGGTGGGTTTGAACCACCAATCTTCTGGTTAGCAGTCAAGTGCCTTAGGCACTATGCCACCAGAGCTCCCATAGTTTCATATATATTTTATGGCTTTGTTGTTGTTGCGGGTGGGAGGGTAAATCTGGTCCCTGTGCCAGAAGTGGAAGGTCCTCATCTTCATTATTTTACTTTCCATACTCTCAGACCTGTTGCACTCTGTTCTTTCATGTTTTTAAAAATTCTGAGCTTTCCCATTACCTTAGCTTTGTACATGTTATTGTCTCTGCTGACGTGCCCTTCTTTCTGTTGTCCACATGTTTATATTTCATATTCCAATTGTTCCATGGGGCATTTCAACAGTCTCCTTGTTAAATATTAATTTTTCTTACCTCTAATCTCTCACAACATTCCATACCTCAATTGTAGCATATTTCCTTTAGCTCTGTATATTCATTCATCCATTTGTTTATGCATTCATTCAACAAATATTTATGAATATGTCCTAGTATGTGTCAAAAAGTGCTGGGAGCTGGGAACACAAAAATGAAGGACTGTTTCCTACCCTTAAGGAGCTTACAGTCTAGTGAGGTCAATAGGTAAATTATTAACTATAATGAAATCATGTCATGGTGTATATAGGACATGTTGTTGTTGTTAGGTGCTGCCAAGTCATCTCTGACTCATAGTGACGCTGTGCACAGCAGAACAAAACACTGCCCGGTCTTGTGCCAGCCTCATGATCCTTGTTATACCTGAGCCCATCATTGCAGCCACTTTGTCTATCCATCTCACTGAGGGCCTTCCCCTTCTTCGTTGACCCTCCACTTCATCAAGCATGATATCCTACTCCAGGGAATGGTTCCTTCTGACAACATGGCCAAAGTAAGTGAGATGAAGTCTAGCCATTCTCGCTTCCAAGGAGCATTCCAGCTGCATTTCTTCCAGGACAGATTTGTTAGTCCTTTTAGCAGACCATGGTACTCTTAGCCTTCTTCTCCAACACCAGAACTCAAAAGCATCAACTCTGCTTCAGTCTTCCTTATTCATTGTCTGGTTCTCACATGCATAAGAGGTGATGGAAAATATCATGACTTGGGTTAGATACATGTTAGTCTTCAAAGACACATCTTTGCTCTTCATCACTTGAAAGAGGTCTTTTGCAGCAGATTTGCCCAATGCAATGTGTCATCTGATGTCTTGACTACTGCTTCTCTTGGTATTGATTGTAGAACCAAGTAATATGAAGTCCTTGACAACTTTAATCTTTTCTCCATCCACCATGAAGCTGTTTATTGGACCAGTTGTGAGGATTTTTGTTTTCTTTATATTGAGGTGTAATCCACACTGCAGAATGTAGTCTTTAATCTTCATTAGTAAGTGCTTCAAGTCATCCTAACTTTCAACAAGCAAAGTTGTGTCATCTGCGTATCGCAGGTTGTTAATGAGTCTTCCTCCAATCCTGATGCCATGTTCTTCTTCATATAATCCAGCTTTTCAGATTATTTGCTCAGCATACAAGTTGAATGGGGAGCTCTGGTAGCATAATGCCTAAGGCACTTGCTGCTAACCAGAAGGCTGGTGGTTCAA
>NW_006921822.1:3026228-3031042 GCF_000298275.1 Orycteropus afer afer
GGGGCGTTCAGGTCCCTGCCAGACTGCAGCTCCGTATGTCTCCTTTTTTGGTATTTTCACGCAAATTCTTCTGCTGGTTGGGGTTTAGTCTACTTCTGTATCCTTTCCTTAAAGGCTCAGGGGTCCAAGATTATCTTATGTGTCTGTGTCAATTGGTTTCCCTTTTCTTTGTTGAAGAGGGTCTGTGTAGTCCTTCTGCCTAGTCTGCCATCTTGCTGGAACTCCCAGTTTCACTTTTTAAAAACAAAATATTTCCAATTAATTAAATATTTAAGAACAAAACATAGTTACAATTTTTTTTTTTTAATTTCCATGTAGTCTGGTCTCACTGTCTGATTCTCTCTCTCTCTCTCTCTCTTTTTTAACTCTTATAGTACTTGGATTTTATTTATTTTTATAATTTATTATATTTTTTGTTGTTGAGAATATAATACAGCAAAACATAAACCAATTCAAAAGTTTGTACATGTACACTTTAGTGATATTGACTACATTCTTCTAATTTTACGTCCATTCTTACTATCCTTTTCTGAGCTGCTCTCCCCCATTAATGTAAACTCACTGCCCCACAAGGTACCTATCTAATCTTTTGAGTTGTTATTGTCAACTCGAGTCCATATTGATAGATCTTAAAAGAGCATAGTGCTCAGAGAGATTGGAACTCTTGTGCATTGCTGGTGGGATTGTAAAATGGTACAACCGTTGTGGCAAATGGTATGGCATTTCCTTAAAAAACTGAAAATAGAACTACCATTTGACCCAGCAATTCCATTACTAGGAATATATCCTAAAGAGGTGATAGATAGCTCATGAACAGACATATGTACACCTATGTTCATCACAGCACAATTCACTATAGCAAAGAGATGGAAATAACCTAAATGCCCATCAATGGATGAGTAGATAACCAAATTATGGTACATGCACACAATGGAATACTATGCTACATTAAAGAAAAATGAGGTATACTCAAATCAAATCATCTCACAACATGGATGAACCTAGAGGACATTATGCTGAGTGAAATAAGTCAATCGCATAAATTAAAGTACTGTATGAGCCCATTACTGTAAAAAGACAAAGAAGGATTTGCTTGGGAAAGGAAACTCATTTTGTAGGTTACTGGGATGGGGAGGGAAGGGGAGATATTAATTTCAGGCTAGTTGGGGCCCACACGCTGATGTGGGTAAGGGAAGGATATACAGAAAGGGTCTGTGACCACCATGATAACATTAGGAAATGGGAGGACACCAAATTGTGAACATAAGAGATAGATGACAGATGCTAATACCAACCAATGTGTCCACAATACTGTGTTACTATTAACACCAAACACCAGGCTACAGATAAACACATAAACACCTG
This sequence comes from Orycteropus afer afer, assembly GCF_000298275.1. NCBI lineage: Eukaryota > Metazoa > Chordata > Mammalia > Tubulidentata > Orycteropodidae > Orycteropus > Orycteropus afer. Next base: position 3,027,594 of record NW_006921822.1, read on the forward strand.
AGAGAATCAGATGGGGGTCAGTGAACAGGAGTATACTCTAGACCAAGAATAGATTTAGCTGAGGCTAATCTTGCACAGACACTAGTGATACAAAATACCTGCAATCCTTACAGAAACAATAGAAGACAGACACGGAGTAATCCCTCACAGACACCCAGACACTACAGGAGACAGATTTAATAGATCTACCACCTCAGGACTGTAGTACTGGGGGACACCAGACTCAATTGGCATAACAAAATACATAAAAGCCTTGTTTTGTATCCTACATTGGTGAGTAGTGACTGGGGTCTTAAAAGCTTTCAAGCGGCCATCTAAGATGCAGCTAATGGTCTCCTAGCATCAGAAGTGAAGAAGAATGCAAAAACAAACAAAGAAAAAAACCCAACACAACAACAAAAAAAACAAGGCATTTGGAAGTAATCAGCCCTAGGATACAATGGCCCCTCGAGACCAGAAGAACTAGTTGGTGCCTGGCTACCAATGCCAACCACTCAGGAAAAGCTCAAATCTGGAGATTCTGGATAGACTGGGAGGAAAAATGTGGAACAAAATCCAAAAACTCAATAATGACCAGAATTACTGGTCAGATGGAGTCTGATGAGACCCCCAATACTATGGCCCTGGAATACATTCTGCACCCTAGAATAAAACTCACCCCCAGGGGCAGGCTCTCAGCCCAATAGTTAACAAGATGTACACATGGACCACTCAACCCAGGAGGATGCACCCACATACTCTATGGTAATACATCCCGTAGAGCAATAGACCACGGGGCACAAGAGGACCAACATTCAAATTGAGGAAAAGCAGGACAAACAAGAGTGCATAAATTTGAGGGGCACGGGGGGAGGGTTACAGGGTAGGGAGGGGAGGAGACTGGGTTAGAGATGGACATGGTAAATGGGGAGGGAAACTAAATGTACACATAACACTGAATGTAAAACAGGCTTTTAAAATAAAAAATAAAAATTGAAAGAAGAGCATGATGCTCAAGGCAGGCATTCTTCACTAGTGAAGCTAAACGATTGCTCAGTTTTAAGAAGACTTCAGGGATATTTTTGGTTTAAGGCTTAACGATTATCAGGGAAATAGTTTCAGGGGTTGATCCAGCCTCCATGGCTTCAGAAAGCCTATGTTGTTGTTTGTTGTTATTTGCCATCGAGTCGGCCCCGACTCATAGCGACCCCTCCTTGGGTTTCCGAGGCAGTATCACTACAGAAGTAGGACTGCCCAACCTTCCTTCCGAGGAGTGGCTGGTGGGTTTAAACCACCAGCCTTCTGGTTAGCAGTCAAGTGCCTTAGGCCCTATGCTACCAGAGCTCCTAGAAAGCCTATAGCCCATGAGAATTTGAAATTCTGTTTTGCATTTTCCTCCTTTTGATCAGGATTCTTCTATAAAATCTTTGATCAAAATTTTCAGTAATGGCAGCTGGGCACTGTCCAGTTCTGGTCTCATGGCAAAGAGGCAGTTGTGAGGCAGTTGTTCATGGAGGCAGTTAGCCACACATTCCATATCTTCCTCCTATTCCTGATTCTCTTCTTCATCTGTTGCTCCAGGTGAATAGAGACCAATTGTTGTACCTTGGATGGCCACTTGCAAGCTTTTAATACCCCAGGCACTACACAATGAACTAGGAGGTAGGGCAGAAGCACTAAGTATGTTATTAGGCCGGTTAACTGAGATGTCCCATGAAACCATGACTCTAAACCTCCAAACCAAGGAAACAGATCCCATGAGATGTTTCATTGTACATAATCAGCCTTACCACAACTCTTTTTTTTTTTTTTTTCCTTTTGGTTGTTGTAAATATATCTATCATACAACTTTTGCCAATTCAACTCTTTACAGGTATACAGTTTATTGGTAGCAATTATAATATCTGGCTGTGCACCCCTATTCTTAATCAGTGTGATTTTTCCATCACTATACAATGAAACTCAGAACTCCTTAAGCAGTAATTCCCCTTTTTCTCCTCTTGCCCCTGGTAACAACTACCAGGTCTCTACACATTTGCCTTTTCCTGCCTTTTAATGTGAGGAGCTCTGGTAGCACAGTGACTAAGGCATCTGACTGCTAACCAGAAGGTTGGTGGTTCAAACCCATCAGCCACTCTGCAGAAGCAAGACTGAGCAATTTACTTCTGTAAAGATTTACTGCGTTGGAAACCCAATGGAGATCACTATGAGTCGGAATTGACTTGATGGCAGTCGTTTTTTTTTTTTTTTTTGGTTTTGTGCTTTTGTATAAGTGAGGGTTTTGTGCTTTTGTATAACTGAGGTCATACAATATTTGTCCTTTAGTGATTGGTTTATTTCACTCAGCATAATGATTTCAAGTTTCATCCATATTATCACATGTATCAAGACTTCATTTCTCTTACTAGCTGAGTAGTGTCCCATTGTATGTATGTACCATATTTTGTTTATCTGTTCATCTGTTCATGGGCATTTAGATTGTTTCTACCTTGTGGCTATTGTGTATAATGCTGCAGTGAACCTTGCTGTACAATTCTCCTTTTGATTCTTTGCTTTCAAGTCTTTTGGGTATATACTTAGGAGTGGAATTTTTGGGTCATAGTTCTATTTTTATTTTTTTAAGGAAATGCCACACTGTTTTCCACATTGGCTGTACCATTTTGCATTCCCACTAGCAATGGATAAAAGTTCCAATTTCCCTACATCCTTGCCAACATTTGTTATTTCTGGTTCTTTTCATCTTAGCCATCCTAGTGAGAGTAAAATGGTATCTCATTATCTCATTATGGTTTTCATTTGCATCTCTCTGATGGCTAATGATGTCGAGCATCTTTTCATGTGTTTGGTGGCCATTTGAACGTCCTCTTTGGTGAAATGTCTATTCAGGTTCTTTGCCCATTTTATGCTTGGGTAATTTATCTTTTTGTTATTATCAGAGTTGGTTTTTGTTTTTTTTTTTTTTTTAGTATATTTTGGTATTAGATTCTTATAAGGTGTATGGTTTCTGAAGATATTTTCCTAGTCAGTACCTTGTCTTTTTGGGTAAAATCTTTCGATGAACAAAAGTTTTGAATTTTTATGAGATTCCATTAGTTTATTTTGTCTTTTGCTCTTTGTGCTTTTGTTATATTAGATAATCCATTGTTAAAAGCTAGGCCCAACAGTGTTACCTTTGTATTTTCTTCTGAGCACTTTATGGTTTTAGTTTGCACAGTTAGGTCCTTAATCCATTTTGAATTTGTTTTTGTGTATGGTGTAAGGCATGGGTCCTGTTTCATTTTTTTGCATGTAGAAATCTAATTTTCCCAACCCCATTTATTGAAGAGTCTTCTTTCCCCATTAAAAGCATGTGGCATCCTTGTCAAAAATCATTTGGCCATGTTTATATATTGGAGGACATTTTCTTTGTTGGTTACCAGGGGTGGGAGGGAAGGGGAGGGAATGCTGTTAGATAGATAGAGATAAATATT
>NW_006921822.1:3031632-3040957 GCF_000298275.1 Orycteropus afer afer
TCGGAAGGAAGGTTGGGCAATCCTACTTCCGTAGTGATACTGCCTCAGAAACCCAAGGAGGGGTCACTATGAGTCGGGGCCAACTCGACGGCACACAACAACAACAACAGCAGGCTGTATAATATGTTTTAAAATCAGGAAGTGTGCATCCTACTTTGTTCTTCTCTTTCAACATTGCTTTAGCTATTTGGAGCCTCTTGCCATTCCATATATAGTTGAGGACTGTTTTTTTCCATTTCTGTAAAGAAGGCCATTGGAATTTTGATCAGGATTGCATTGAATCTATAGATCGCTTTGGGTAGTACTGATGTCCTAACAGTATTCAGTCTTCCAATCTATGAACATGGAACATATTTTCATTTATTTAAGTCTTCTTTAATCTCTTTCAGCAATATTTTACAATTTTTATTGTATAAGTCCTTCACATTCTTTATTAAATTTATTCCTAGATATTTTATTCTTTTAGATGTTACTGTAAATGTAATTGTTTTCCTAATTTCCCTTTTAGATTTCTCATTGCTCATGTATAGAGAGTCCACTGATTTTTGTTTGTTAACATTATACCCTGAAACTTTACTAACTTCCTGTATTAGCTATAGAAGCTTATTGTGGATGCTTCGGGAATTTCTGTATATAGGCTCACGTCATCTGCAAATAAAGATAATGTCACTTCTTCTTTTCTAATCTGGATACCTTTTATTTCTTTTTCTTATCTTATTACTCTAGCTAGGACTTCTAATACAATTGCATAGCAATGATGAGAGTGGTTACCCTTGTCTTAGTCCTGAATTCAAGGGGAAAGCTGTCAGTCTTTCTCCATTAAGTAAAATGTTGGCTGTTGGCTTTTCAAATATGGCCTGAATCATATCTATTCTAATCTTATTTAGGGTTTTTATTAAGAAAGGGTGTTGGATTTTATCATATGCTTTTTTCTGCATCCATAGAGATAACCATGTGGTTCTTTTTCTTGCATTCCTGGAAAAAAAATCCCACTTGGTCATGGTGTATGACTCTTTTCATATGCTGTTGGAGTCTATTCACTAGTATTTTGTTGAGGGTTTTTGTATCTATATTCATAATGGAGATTGGCTTGCAGGTTTCTTTTCTTGTAGTATCTTTGTCTGGTTTTGGTATTAGGGTTATGTTTGCTTCATAGAATGAATTTGAGTATTCTTTATCTTTTGGAAGAGTATGAATAGTATTGGTGTCAGTCTTTCTCTAAATGTTTGGTAGAATTCCCCAGTGAAGCCATCTAGACAAAACTGTTTTGCTTTAAGATATATAGAACTTCTCTTTTCAAAAATATTTTTGAAGATTTATTCTTAAAGACTTAAAGAATTTTACAAAAAAAAAATTTCATTTCGATGACTATGTCTAGTAAAGATGTTTGCCAAAACATTCAACTAATGAAAAAGAAGTAGCATTCAGCTTTTGGAAAAATGGTTGTTTTAACTATTACAGTAGAAGATTGTTTATCAGGAAAGTGAAACACATGAAGCCTTCCAAAAAATGGAATTATTCTGAAATGATTTTTATAAATCACACTTTTACAACAAAAGAATGATTTGCCCCATTGCCTTTAAGTGCTACTTTGCTGCTATGGCACCCCAATTCACAAGACAGGTGTGTTGGTAACTTCACTGCTCTCTTGCTGTTAACCCATTAGTTTTGACTGTTTTTGATTCATTGGCTTTGGAAGACGAAACAGTCTTAAAATACTAAATTATAGTTACGTAAACTTATAGCATAAAGAGCTCTGGTGGCATAGTGCCTAAGATATTTGACTGGTAACCAGAAGGTTGCCGATTCAAACCCACCAGCCACTCTGTGGAAGGAAGACTGGGCAATATACTTCCATAAAGATTTACCGCCGTGGAAACCCAGTGGGGGTCGCTATGAGTTGGAATCAACTCAATGGCAGTGAGTTTATTTATTTATTTTAGTTTAAACTTATAGTATGTATTTTAAAATTCAAATTCAAATAAATGAAAGCCCCCAAGGAATGTGTGACTGTTCAGATACTGAGACTGAAGCAAGTCTTTTTTGGTTATCATGCTCTTTGAAGTTAAGATCTGTAAATTGTGGATATATCACTAATCTCAACTAGGTTAGATTCCAGACATCCTGTTCAATAGGTACCTAATTTTATAATTTAAATTTATTGTTTATCCTTAATAAGAGAATGAAAAAAAAAAGTAGTACGAGGGAAACCTAGCCATCTTTTGAAAACCTTCGTATTTATCAACTTGTGAACATTATTTATACACATGTTCCCAAATAAGAGGAAGTGATTTTAAAATGAGATACTTTATAAAGAGACATTGTTGTTGTTATTTGCTGTCGAGTTGGCCCTGACTCATAGTGACCCCTCCTTGGTTTCCGAGGCAGTATCACTATGGCAGTAGCTTGCCCAACCTTCCTTCCGAGGAGTGGCTGACGGGTTTGAACCACCAGCCTTCTTGTTAGTGGTCAAATGCCTTAGCCACTATGCTACCAGAGCTCCTTTATAAAGAGACAAGTGCATTTAATTAGGGTAAGTGTGAAACCAAGGGAGCCCTGGTGGTATAGTGGTTAATGTGCCCAGCTGCTAGCTGTAATGTTGGCAGTTTGAACCTACCAGCCACTCTGCATGGGAGAAAGATATGGCAGTCTGATTCCATAAAGCTTTACAGCTTTAGTAACCCTATGAGGCAGTCCTACTCTGTCCTATAGGGTTGCTATGAGTTAGAATCGATTCGATTAGTTTATGAAATCAATCTTCTGGCAGATGACCTGTTTTTTGAAATGTGGATACTCTTTTAGGAGGACTTATTTGAAGAGCTTCGTGGGATGAGTGCCTTTAAGGATTTCATTCTAAGCAGAGCCTACAGGATGCCAACTGTGAGTAAAGGGTCATTTTGGTGGAGGGTCTTCACAGGTCACTGTTATTCTTGGCACCCTGACAAAATCAAAACATGGATGACTCAGTCCCCTGCCTGAAATGATGTGCCTTCTTCCAAACAAGGGCCCCTATGGAGTATGGAATTTGCCTTTTTATTCTACCTGTTTCCCTATTGTCAGAGGTGCTATCTCCCTGCCCATGTTTGACCCTCCCTTGGGTTTGGCTTAATGAGACCAAAGTGAAGGGGTCTATGTGATGTAGGGGGTGTGCATTGCAAATTCTGTTACTGAAACACTAAATCCTCAAGGAAGTCTTTAAGTCTCCTTTACCTCCATGTCTAAAGACAAAGCTGTAGTTTGGGTCAGGCAACATGGAGTTGAGATTTGCAGATTGGTCATACTATGAGCAGACTTTGTAGTACAGGTGAAAACAGACCTAGGCAAAAATTCACTTCCAGTGGGGTCTGTCAGTGTCTTCTCTCTCTTGTACGTTTTCTTTTTCCCTCTTCTGGTTTCCCCTCCTTTAACTTGTATAGCCTTGGAAACCCTGTGGAGTATTCTGTCTTGTAGGGTTGCTATGAGTCGAATCATCTCAATGGCAGTGGGTTTTTTTTTTTTTTTTTTTAACTTGTAAAGCTGACTCCCACTCACAACAGGGTGACGTGAGAGATTGGTGAGTGGGCCATTTAGCAGGAGAGTTTGCAGTCTGGAGTTATGCACCCAGGCCAGCACTGTCACCACAGCAGGAAACTAGATAGGCATCTGGGGCCCAAGTCATAGCTAATAATAACTTGTGCATTTGCCCCTTGCCTTCTGCGTGCACATCCCTCAGGATCTTAATGGGGGGGGTGGGTAGAGCCAACACAGGCAGCTAGTCAAAAATTCCTGGAACTGGCAGTCTGGGTTTCTCTTTTTCCAAGAGTAATAGAACTAACCATAGCTTATGCTTAGTGGCAAGTAGAAATATTGACCAAATCCAGACTGGTTTCAAAGTTAAACCAGGTAATACATAAGCAAGTCTAGAGCTTGAGGTGCAGACAGGATTAGAAGACTTCATTATAGAATAGGGAGAGCAGACTTGTTAGATTTTCTAAAAATATAATAACTACCTAGTATGCATATAAGATTCACATGTTGTTGTTGTTGTTAAGTGCCATCAAGTTGGCTCTGACTCATAGCAACCCCATGTACAACAGAATGAAACACTACTCAGTCCTGTGCCAGTCTCACAAGCCTTGCTATACAACTGAGCCCATCATTGCAGCCACTGTGTCACTCCATCTTGTTGAGGATCTTTCCCTTTTTCACTGACCCTCCACCCTACCAAGCATGACATCCTTCTCCAGGGAATGGTCCCTTCTGACAACATGACCAAAGTAGGTGAAATGAAGTCTAGCCATTCTCACTTCCAAGGAGCATTCTGGCTGCACTTCCTCCAGGACAGATTTGTTCGTTTTTCTGGCAGTCCACGGTACTTTCTATGTTCTTTGCCAACACCACAACTCAAAAGCATCAACTCTTCTTAGGTCTTCCTTACTCATTATCAACTTTCACATGCATATGAGGTGATTGAAAATACCATGGCTTGGGTTAGGAGCACCTTAGTCTTCAAAGAGACATCTTTGCTCTCCAGCACTTTAAAAAGGTCTTGTGCAACAGATTTGCCCAGTGGAATACGTCATCTGATTTCTTGACTGCTGCTTTCCGTTGGCGTTAATTGTGGAACCAAGTAATATGAAATCTTTGACAAGGTATAATCCATACTACAGACTGTAGTCTTTAAACTTCATCAGTGAGTGCTTCAAGTCATCTTCACTTTCAGCAAGCAAAGTTGTGTCATCTGCATATTGCAGGTTGTTAATGACTCTTCCTCCAATCCTGATGCCATGTTCTTCTTCATATAGTCCAGTTTATCAGATTATTTGCTCAGCATACAGATTGAATAAGTATGGTGAAAGGATACAACCCTGATACACACCATTCCTGATTTTAAAACATGAAGTATTCCCTTGTTTTGTTTGAATGACAGCTTCCTGGTCTATGTATAGGCTCCTCATGAGCACAATGAAGTGTTCTGTAATTCCCATTCTTCTCAATGTTATCCAAAATATGTTATGATCAACACAGTTGGATGCTTTTGCATAGTCAATGAAACACAAGTAAACATCTTTCTGTTATTCTTTGCTTTCAGCCAAGATCCATCTGACATTAGCAATGATATCCCTTGTTCCATGTCCTCTTCTGAATCCAGTGCAGTGAATCTATTATAATAAATGTGATATATATTTGTGTGTGTATATGTGTATGTGTATATGCTGTACGATATTATTTATTTAAATATTCATCCTCTTTTTCTCTCATAATGCACTGCACACTATGTCTATACATTCATTCATATTTGTTACATGAGCACACATACTTATATATAAATTCCAGTATCTACATTATGAATTATCCACTGCTTCATTCTGTCTGCTACACAGATAAGTCCCAGGCCGTCAGCAGTAGAGGTAAGCAATATAAGGCTGTGTTGAGATGAGCTGGACCAGGCTTGGACACAGGCTTAGAAACAAGTGTGAAATGGTTCTGGCATTTCTGATTTTGTACAGCTACTTTTCAAAGACCAACATCTATTGTGATCAAATTATCCACATGTGATTTTGTGTAGGACACAGCTGTATATCAGAGTGTAAGATTGCAAATTTGGGTATGGTAGTGGTGGTGGTGAGGTGGAGAGAATTGTACAATTTTTGTATGTTAACCTAATGAAGATATTCTCATCTTTATCTAGTTCCTTGAGAAGATGTATATCAAGAAAGAATGTAAACATGAGTGTAATAAGACTCCTCTAAAACAATCAACAAAAGCTAACTGAAGCATAGAAGAATCTTAGGAAGATGATGGTTAGACAGTTTTTTATTTACTACATACTGACTACTTCTCTTTCTCATTTTAAACATCAAACTGAATTTACATTGAGTGCTTTATATAGCTGTACTAGTCTGACTCAGTAACATTCACAATTTAACATCTAATACTTATAAATATTTGTAAATTAATTTCTTCAGTTAATCAATATTTCATGTATTTTATCAATTGAGATCAAGATTCATATATCATCTCACATTTTTGTAGCTTTGTGAATATGACATAGTCATATTATTTGTAAAAGTAAAATGTAAATAAAAGCAGAATTATTTTATTGTATTTCTCCAGAGTATTATTTTCCTTAGTTTTAAATGAATACCTATTCACTTTTCTTATTACAATATTATTTTCTTTCATTTTCAATTAAACTTATTGATGTTTTCTTTATTTTTTTAGGTTAGTCTTGATAATAAATTTGTTAAAGTATTTTATTATAGAAATGTTCATGCTCATGTTAGGAAAATCAGAAAATATAAACAAGAAAAAGAAGAACATTAAAAAAAAAAAAAACACACACCGATAATTCCTATGCAGTGAGTAATAACCACTCATTAGAATGTATATACTTCTAGATCTTTCTCTGTGTATACACAATCTGTCAGTCAGGGACACCAAAACCTACTATGGATAATTTAGCCAAAAAGGAAGTTACTAAAAGAATATTGGGTTCTACAGAATATCTTGATGGCCTGAGAACCTGATTTGGAGGCTACCCCATGAGGAAATGTATACCTTAAATTTGATCTGGTGAAAACATCGTTATTGTTGCCCTGGGCACCAACATAGTAGACAGCATAGAAGCTACCACCAACAATGGATGCTGGATGTCACCACTAGAACCACTATCACTGCTGCCTCTGAAAGTGGATGCACCACCACTGCCACCTCCCACCCATCCCCAGTATGGATTCTGCCCCCACGATTTCAGAATTTCAATCAAGGCTTTTGACTGGTGGCACCCAAGTCCATGCATAGGTAAGCAGGAAGCAGAGAAAATGAGTATATGACATTTTCAGTTTCTACCATGGGAGGAGATTCTGTCTTATCAAATAGGGAGTCCAGGTGTCTCATAAGATAGGGCGTTCAAATACATCCTGGGATAGTGAATCACATGCCCAAAATCAATGTACACACCTCTCTTTACATACAAAAAAACTCTCAAGAAGCAAAAAACTAATAGAAAATCTTTCTGTAATTAATACAGCTACCTTTCTACATAAGAAACTATGATCAACTAATCAAAAGGAGTTAGTCCAAACTTTTAGCCATTAATGTGTCTGTCTTCAAGATCTATAGGTGATATATTTCATGTTCTGGATTTGTCATGATTGTGTCTCAGTAATTGGTAAGCTAGACTGATTATACTGCAAATTTAATCACCAGTAGCATACCCTTACCAGGAGAAGAGACAAGAAAAGAAAATTTAAAAAAAAGAAAACAAAAAACCTATGGTATATGACATGCAAGAAAGAAAGTATAGGTAGATGCAACAGTCTTCATTTTTTACAATTGGCGAAAGACCATAGTTGTTATTTATGATTTCCCTCTCCCACTTCCCATTCCATATTCCTTCTACTCTTAGCCAGTTCCTTTTTGTTGTTGTTGTTAGGTGCTGTTGAGTTGGCTCTGGCTCATAGCAACCCTATGTACAACAGAATGAAACACTGCCTGGTCCTGTGCAAGCCTCACCATCCTTGCTATACCTGAGTCCATCCTTGCAGCCACTTTGTTAATCCATCTTGTTGAGGGCCTTCCCCTTTTTGTTGACCTTCCACTTTACCAACATGATATTCTTCTCCAGGGAATGGTCCCTTCTGACAACATGACCAAAGTAGGTGAGATGAAGTCTGGCCATTCTTGCTTCCAAGGAATCATTCCGGCTGCATTTCTAGGACAGATTCGTTAGTTTTCTGGCAGTTCATGGTACTGTCAGTATTTTTTGCCAACACCACAACTCAAAAGCATCAATTTTCTTAGGTCTTCCTTATTCGTTGTCCAGCTTTCACATGCATTGAGAAGGTTGAAAATACTGTGGCTTGGGTTAGGAGCATCATAGTCTTCAAAGAGACATCTTTGCTCTTCAGCACTTTAAAAAGGTCTTTTGCAGCAGATTTTCCCAGTGCAGTATCATCTGGTTTCTTGACTGCTGCTCCCATTGGTGTTGATTGTGGAAAAAAGTGATATGAAATCTTTCACAACTACAATCTTTTCTCCATTTATCATGATGCTGATTATTGGTCCAGTTGTGAGGATTTTCATTTTCTTTATGCTAAAGTATAACTCGTAGTGTAGACTGTAGTCTCATCTTCATAAGTGCTTTGAGTCATCTTCACTTTCAGCCAGCAAAGTTGTGTAGTCTGCATATTGCAGGTTGCTAATGACTCTTCCTCCAATCCTGATGCCATGTTCTTCTTCATATAGTCCAGCTTCTAGGATTATTTTCTCAACATACAAATTGAGTAAGTATGGTCAAAGGATACAACCCTGATGCCCTCCCTTCTTGATTTTAAACCATGCAGTATTCCCTTGTTTTGTTCAAATGACAGCCTCCTGGTCTATGTACAGGTTCCTCATGAGCACAATCAAGGGTTCTGGAATTCCCATTCTTCTCAATGTTATCCATAATTTGTTATGATCCACACAGTTGAATGCTTGTGCATAGTCAATAAAACACAAGTAAATATATTTCTGGTATTCTTTACTTTCAGCCAAGATCCACATGATAGCAGCAATGATATCCCTCATTCCACATCCTCTTCTGAATCTACCTTGCATTTCTGTAAGTTGTCTGTGAATATACTGCTGCAACCATTTTTAAATTATCTTCAGCAAAATTTTACTTATATGTGATATTAATGATATTGTTTGATGATTTCCACATTCTGGGGGGATCACCTTTCTTTGGAAGGGGTACAAATATGGATCTCTTCCAGTCAGTTGGCCTGGTAGCTATCTTCCAAATTTCTTGGCTTAGATGAGTGAGTGCCTCCAGCACAGCATCCATTTGTTGAAATATCTCAGTGAGTATTCCTGGAGCCTTATTTTTTTTGCCAGTTTCTTCAGTGCAGCTTCAACTGCTTCCTTCATACCATTTGTTCTTGATCATATGCTACCTCCTGAAATGGATGAACATTGACCAATTATTTTTGGTATGGTGACTGTGTATTCCTTCCACTTCTTCTTTTCTTTTCTTTTTTTTTTTAATTGTGATTTGGGTGAAGATTTACAGAGAAAATTCACTTTCCATATAGCAGTTCACATTTACTTTGTCTCATGTCATTGAGCACAGTTTACCACAATGCAACAGCTCCCCTCCCACTTCCTCCCCATAGTTATCTCTTCCCAGTGTCCATCCCTCCATACACTCCTGGCCCCTGAGCTGTCTCCCTGTGCATAAGGAGCCCTTCTTTCTCCCATGATTGTTTTCTCCAAGGAGTAAATGTTCAACTCATATGCCTGTATTTTGTTTGGCTGGAAACTACAGGTGTGGGTTCAATTCCAGACCTGAAGGGCAGCT
>NW_006921822.1:3048166-3055335 GCF_000298275.1 Orycteropus afer afer
TCTTCAAGGCTCAGGGGTCTAAGATTATCTTCTGTGTCTGTGTTAATTGGTTTCCCTTTTCTTTGTTGAAGAGGGTCTGTGCAGTCTTTCTGCCTAGTCTGCCATCTTGCTGGAACTCTCTCCATCTTCTTTTGATGTCTGCTTCATCATTGAGTATTTTGCCCATACTAAAATCAAACTCACTGCCATAGAGTCAATTTGACTTATGCAGTCTTTCAAAATTGCAACTTGAGGCTTGAATTTTTTCTTCAGTTCTTTCAGCTTGAGAAGTACTGAGTGTGTTCTTCCCTTTTGTTTTTCTAACTACAGGTCTTTGCACTTTTTCATTATAATAATTGACTTTGTCTTCTCGAGCTGCTCTTTGAAATCTTCTGTTCAGCTGTTTTATTTTGTCATTTCTTCCATTTTCTTTAGCTACTCTTCAAGAGCAAGTTTCAGAGTCTCTTCTGATATCCATTTTGGTCTTTTCTCCTTTCTTGTCCTTTTAATGACCTTTTGCTTTCTTCATGGATGATGTTCTTGATGTCATTCCTCTGGTTTGTGGTTATTGGTGTTCAATGCATCAAATCTGTTTGACAAATGGTCTCTAAATTCAGGAAGAATATATTCAAGGTCATATTTCAGCTCTTGTTTTAATTATCTTCAGCTTCATCTTGAACTTGCATATGAGCAGTTGATGGTGTGTCCCACAGTCAGCCCCTGGCCTTGTTTTGGCTGAAGATATTGAGCTTCTCCATTACCTCTTTCCACAGACGTAGTCGATCTGATTCCTGTGTATTCAGTCTGGTGAAGTCCACATACATATAGCCATTCTTTATGTTGTTGAAAAAAGGTATTCACAATGAGTAAGTCGTTGGCCTTGCAAAGTTATCATGCAGTCTCCAGTGTCATTTCTATTACCAAGGCCACATTTTCCAGCTACTGATGATTCTTCTTTGTTTCCAACTTTTGCATTCCAATCACCACTGTCTTCAATATCTGCTCAAACCCCCAAACCAACCCTACTACCATCGAGTTTATACCAACTCATAAAGACCCCCATTGGGTTTCTAAGGCAGTAAATCTTTACAGAATTGCCACATCTTCCTTCTGTGGAGCAGTTGGTGGGTTTGAACCACCAACCTCTGGTTAGCAGTCAGAGGCACTGCAGCACCAGAGGTCCTGTGCTCAAGCCCAGTTGTACTTAAAAAGCTTCTATTTGATCATTCCCAAAATTAAGAAACCTATTTCCATCAAGTTGACTCTGACTCTTAGGGACCATACAGCACAGAGTAGAGCTTCATCATAGGGTTTCCAAAGCTGTAAATCTTTATGGAAGCAGATTGCCTCATCATTCTCCCACACAGTGGCTGGTGAGTTCAAACCACCACCCTTTTGGTTCAGCAATCAAATGCTTAAACCACCATGCTACCAGAGCTCCTTATTGGATCATTAGAAAAAATATAATTTGGTAAATAAACATGTGGATCTTGGAGCCAGAGGACCTGGGTTCAAACCAAGCTCTGCTACTTATTAACTATGTAGCTGTGGGAAAATTACTTATCTATTCTTTGCTTCAACTTTCTCATCTAAATAGGGATCAGAGTAATAGTAATAGTACTACCTTTCAGGATTGTGGTGAGGATTAAAGGAAATATTACAAGTAAATTGCTTAGAACTGAGCCTGGCACATCATGTCTGCAGACTAAAGGTTAGCTATTATTATTGCCTGACTTTATGGCTGTTGGATCAGATAACTGCTAGTTTATGATGGGTATCATTTGCATGGTTACCTAATGTCTCATGCTTAGGCTGCTGCACTTGCTAATGCCCAGCAACCTTCCATGGACTATTTCTCAAAAGGAGAAGCATTATATGCCACAGAGTTCATGGCTTGGCTGCGGCGCCCTTGGGTTCTGTGCTCTGATCCTCCTTTCTGGGCTTGCCAGAGCGCCAGTCAGCAGCGCTGATGGCCACAGATGCTTCCAGAACCTGGATCCACTAGATCAGAAGGCAGGGTTTCCTGGATGAATTAGAAAGCCTTCTTTTGCTTCAGGCTGCATTCAAAGCTGGTGACCTTTCAGATGACTAAAGGAATGAGCTGAAACAGCACATCTAAATCTGGGCTCCAAAATTCAAAGAGAAGTAAGTGTAAGTAACACAACATTATATAGTATTTCCATCATATAGATATAAAACACATTGCTGTTGAGTCAACTCCAACTCCTAGTGACCCTTTGGGGCAGGGTAGCACTACCCCACGGGGTTTCTAAGACTCTAAATCTTTATGGAAGGAGACTGCCACATCTTTCTCCTGTGGAGCAGCTGGTGAAGAACTGCTGATCTTTTAGTTAGCAGTCATACGCCAAACCACTGTATCACCAAGTCTTCTCATATAGATACAACAGACATAAATAATCTTAAGAGCATAGGTAATAATAAAAGGCAGTCTCAGACTGTCAGTTCAAATACAGGTTCAACTAGGTCAGTGGAGAGTCCTCAAGTCAAAGTTTTCTATAGAAGATGTTTCGTATCTCACCAGAATGGATCTACCTTGGTAGTTCCACGATGCCCAGTCATAGTGGAATTTAGTCTTTATGCCATGGGATCCAGAAGGGCACCTGATCCATTAGTACATTATGCTCCCTGCTGTAGGAGATCTGAATAGTATTTTTTTATAGAATTGGGAATATTTGAATCCTCTGTTATGTTCCCATTACAGCATTCAAGGTCAGTCTCCCAATCAATGCTCCAACTTCACATAAGAGATCTGACAAAGCTATGAATTCAAATAATACTATAGTTCAGCAACCTGAAGGGTCATTTCTCCCTCTCCCACGCCCCCCATCCAACAGCTACAAGAGATGACATTCCTTTAGAAAATCCCAAAGAATTGCATGGTCCCAGCATCTGTTTCAATGTTTGAGGCAGGTGCCTCTGACTGGTGCAGCCTAGGTCATGTGTCAGCATCCTAACTGCAAGGTAAGCTAAGAAATCAAATATCTGGCAACTTAGTTGCTCTGGCAGGAGACAGGTTCTGCTCATAAGCTGAGAAATCACTAAACATTGGAAGATGGTTCAGATATTGGACAATCAAAACAAATGACAAATAGCCACTATACTCTAGTGATATTTGTCATTTGAACAAGAGTGAAATCATGCCCACTTGGTTAATGATTTTCCTTTCAACTTAACATTTTGAACATCTTTCTATATATCTAATTAGTTAAGTGTAGGTTTCCTGCAAGTAACAGAAAACCTAAAAAAGTCAGTGGGTAAAACAAGATGAAAGTATATTTCTTTTTGATGTAAAAGAAATGCCGAGGCAATCAGTCTAGAATTGACTGGACAACTTCATAAAGTTCTAAGAAACAAGAATCTTCTATATAGATGCTCAGCCAAGGCTTCCTTCCACTCCTTGGTCCAAGATAGTTGCTCTAGATTAATTCATTACATCTGCATTCCAGTTAGGAAGAAGGAGAAATGGAAAAGAATGCACACCTCTCCTACCATCTTTAAAGAGTAGTCCATAAAATTAATTCATTTCTACTTGCATCAATTTCATCATCAGAACTTTGCCATTTTGTTATCTTACCTGCAACACGGGCTGGGAAATTTAATCTTTATTCCATAGGCCATTTGCTCAGCTAAAAATAGGGTTTCTATCACTATGGAAAGCTTCTATTACTATGAAAAGCTTCTGTTCTATTACTATGGAAAGATTGAAGTTGTCAAAGCATTCATATTACTTGGTTCCACAATCAACATCAACGGAAGCAGCAGTCAGGAAATCAGATGACGTATTGCACTGGGCAAATCTGCTACAAAAGACCTCTTTCAAGTGCTAAGAGCAAAGATGTCTCTTTGAAGATTAAGGTGCACCTAACCCAAGCCATGGTATTTTCAGTCCCCTCATATGCATGTGAAAACTGGACAATGAACAAGAAGACCAAAGAAACAAGGAAGACCAAAGAAAAGTTGATGCTTTTCAGTTGTGGTGTTGGTGAAGAACATTGAAAGTACCAAGGACTTCCAGAAGAAGGAACAAATCTGTCCTGGAAGAAGTGCAGCCAGAATGCTCCTTGGAAGTGAGAATGACCAGACGTCGTCTCACCTACTCTGGTCATGTTGTCAGAAAGGACAATTCCCTGGAGAAGGATATCACGCTTGGTAAAGTGGAGGGTCAGCGAGAAAGGGGAAGACCCTCAATGAGATGGATTGACACGGTGGCTGCAACCATAGGCTGTAACACATAGCAAGTATTTTAAGGTATTGTGAGGTGCAGGACCCGGCTGTGTTTCGTTCTGTTGTACATAGGGTCTTTGTGAGTCAGAGCCAACTTGGTGACACCTAACAAAAACATTACTATGGAAAAGAGGAGTAGAAATATTGGAAGGCAACTAGTAATTCAGGCTACATATGCCAAAAAGCAACATTTCTACAGCATGATTTTAGTTGGTTCTGTGGGTATTGCATAAAAGTAACATAATTTAGTTAGCCCATCCTCTTTAGACTTTTTAGGCTGAAGTTTTTGCTCTTCTAAGGAGTACTGCCTTAAATGTCCTTTTCATTAAAAATTTGGTGCACATTTAAAAATTTTCCATAGAAATAAATTCCCAGAAATTAAACTGTTGTGTCAAAGTGTATATACCTATATGTCTACACACACAGAGTTGTTTGTTCTGTTTTGTCTTTCTAGGGCTTTGGGTATTTAGTGCCAAATTGCCCTCCAGGACATTGATATGTTTTCGCATTGTCACAAGTAGGGTATAAACTTGTTTTTCTCAACATTTTTGCCAACATTGAAGGTTAAAAAAAAAAATCTTTGCTGGTTTGATAGGCAAAAATTGGCATGTTGCTTTAAATTGCATTTCTTCTGTTACTGGTGACCTTGACCATTAAAACATGGTTTTGGGCAGTTATATTTCTTTATGACTTAGTTCTTTATTCTCCTGGTGTTACATTGATGATGTTACATTATAAGCAACGGAGTTGGCAGTACTGCACAGTCTAATGTTCCCTTACAGTCTATGCAATTTTCTCCCTGGGATATATATGTTTAGGAATGAAGAGCTGGAGAAGGCTTGCCTTCTGGATACCCCTCGCCTTCAGGGGCCACAATGTGTGAAATTCCTCCACTAGAGACTCGTTATTTTAGCTTCTTCTCCCTCTAGATTTGCTTTAGAATATCAAACAAATTCACTCTAAGGTATTGGTGACACATGAACTTTTTTTGGACAGTGGCTTACAACTAACAATGATTACAGTGCCCATTGTGGAGGTGAGGATCAGGGAGCAGTAAGAGAATAAAACTGAGAAGAGCAGGAAGGCACAGAAACAGAGGGAAGGGGCTCCCCAAACTTTGCCTTCATCATGGTTTTGCTTAGGTCTGTCCTTGTCCAATCTACTTCTTTCTCTACCAAGAAAATGCCAATTCTTAAACAAATTAAACCAAAACCAAATCCTCTGGATATCTACTTTCTATATTTTGGTAAGGCATGTCAGTGCTTCATCATTCCTCATATTCAGTCATTCACTCATTCGTTCACTCAATAAATACATATTTTTAGTGCCTACTTTGTAAAACTCAGAATTCCTTGATGATGCAAATGATGAACACATTTGGCTGCTAACGAAAATGTTGGCATCTGAGTTCACTGAGAGGCTCCTTGAAAGAAAAGACTGAGATCTGGTTCTGAAAAAATCATCCATTGAAAACCCTACAAGCACAATTCTACTCTGATACATGTGGGGTTGCCAAGAATCAGAATCAATTCCATGTGATTGGTTTGATTTGGTTTGGTTTTTATGTCGAACTCTGGGCACTCTGTAGGACACTGTTGTTGTTATGTGCTGTTGAGTTGGACCCAACTCATAGCAACCCCTCCTTGGGTTTCCAAGGCAGTATCACTAAGGAAGTAAATTGCCCCATTTTCCTTCCGAGGAGTGGCTGGTGGGTTTGAACCACCAGCCTTCTGGTTAGCAGTCAAATGCCTTAGGCACTATGCCACCAGAGCTCCCCTGTAGGACACTAGGATAAACCTATCAATTTCCTACTTTCATGAGCTTATACTCTAGTCGGGGAAAACATGCCATTAACAAGTAATCAGAGAAGACAATAGTGGAGTGATAAGTGTTATAAAGGCAATAAATGGAGAGGTAAGATGGAGAATAACATCTTATGGGCACAGTGGGAGTGGTAGTGAGGGTACAACTTTGGATCCTGGTTGGGGAAAGACCATTCCGAGGAGAATTCTGATCTACTTTCTCTCTAGTGATAGTTCGTGCCTGATGGAAACAATCAGGAGACTCGTTCCTGACTAGAGTTATTTGGATTATTTCCTCTGGGGTGAGGCGTTGGCATGCTCACTATGGTCCAGTATGGCAGATATGAAGAAGCAAAGAAAGCTTGATGGACAGTGCCTACTGACTCTTCCCCTTTGTGTGTTAACCCCACTGCTTCTGCTCCGGATGCTCCCCTGACACAACCCTGAATAATTTCCTGTTTCTACCTTCCTTCCTCAAGTCCTCCCTTCCTTTCTAAACTTGCAAGATTTAAGTAAACTCTACTCCTTACTCTTTGCTATGTCAAGAGAGGCCCACATACCAACCAGCAGCATCAGCATCAAATGGCAGTTTGTTAGAGAAGCAGAAGCAGAATGCTGGACCTCACCCCAGAATCTGGAATCTGCATTTTAGCAATAATATTTCCAATGCTTTGTCTACACATTTATGTTCGAGGAGCCCTGATTCATAGTCCATTATCCTCACTGATCTATGGAAGGCCCTTCTCTGATTTTTAATTAATTCATTTCTCCTTTATTTTACTTTTCCCTCCAATCTCTATTCCTTGGTCCACCAGACACTCTTTTTAATGTGGTTAATAGTTGTCCATAAGTATGCATATGTCTTTGAAATCTAAGTAGTGTTACTTTGTGTGCATGTATTTCAATTTATGTATTCTATATTACACTGGGACACTACATGGTTTAAAATCAAGAAGGGAGTGCATCAGGGTTATATTCTTTCTCCACACTTATTCAATCTATATGCTGAGCAAATAATCTGAGAAGCTGGACTATATGAAGAAAAACGTGGTATTAGGATTGGAGGATGAATCATTAACAACCTGAGATATGCAGACGATACAACTTTGCTTGCTGAAAGTGAGGATAACTTAAGGCATCTAC
>NW_006921822.1:3055860-3082871 GCF_000298275.1 Orycteropus afer afer
GGGACCATTCCCTGGAGAAGGATGTCATGCTTGGTAGGGTGGAGGGTCGATGAAAGAGGGGGAGGCCTTCAACGAGATGGACTGACACGGTGGCTGCGATGATGGGCTCAAGTATAGCAGGGATTGTGGGGCTGGCGCGGGATCGGGCAGCGTGTCGTTCTGCTGTGCATGGGGTCGCTATGAGTTGGAAATGACTCGACGGCACTTAACAACAACAACAACATATTATACTAAAAATCTTATTAACTTTTTAGTTAACATTATGTATATAAGATCTAATTAAGTTGCTAAATGTAGATCTAGTTCATTGTTCTAATCATTGCATAAGATTTCATATAGATCCACCACATTTTACTTATCTATCTCTCCATGACCACCACTCATCTGTCAGTTTGTCCTACTGTGGTGGCTTTTGTGTAGCTGTGAGGCTGGAGGCTATGCCACCAGTATTTCAAATATCAGCAGGGTCACCCATGGTGGGAAGGTTTCAGCAGAGCTTCCAGACTAAGACAGACTCGGAAAAAGACAGGGCCATCCACTTCTCAAAGACTTGGCCAGTGAAAACCTTATGAATAGCAGTGAAACATTATCTGATATATTACTGAAAGATTTTATGAATAGCCCTGAAACATTGTCTGATATAGTCCCAGAAGATGAGCTCATCAGATGGGAAGGCACTCACAATATGACTGGGGAAGAGCTGCCGCCTCAGAGGAGAGCTGACCTTAATGATGTGAATGGAGTAAAGCTTTCACATCACATTTGCTGATGTGGCATGACTCAAAATGGGAAGAAACAGCTGCAAACATCCATTAGTAACAAACATGAAATGTGCAAAGTATGAATCTAGAAAAATTGGAAGTTGTCAGAAATAAAGTGGAATGCATAAAGATCAATATCCTAGACATCAAACCAAAAAAAAAAAAAAAAAGCTCAAACTCACTGTCTTTGAGTCGATGTGACTCATAGAGACCCCTCCTTGAGTTTCCAAGGTGGTATCTTTATGGAAGTAGATTGCCCAATCTTCCTTCCAAGGAGCGGCTGGTGGGTTTAAACTGCCAGCTTTCTGGTTAGCAGTTAAATGCCTTGGCACTACGCCACTAGAGCTCCCATCCTAGGCATTAGTGAGCTGAAATGGACTGGTTTTGGCCATTGTGAATCAGGCAACTATATGATTTACTACTCCAGGGATGACAATTGAAGAGGAATGGTGTGGCATTTATCGTCACAAAGAATGTTTCAAGATCTGTCCTGAAGTACAGTGTTGTCAGTGATAGTATAATATCCATACATCTACAAGGCAGACCAGTTACTACTACTATTATTAAAATTTACACACCAACCACCAAAGCCAAAGATGAGGAAACTGAAGATTTTTTACCAACTTCTGTAGTCTGAAATTGACCAAACATGTAATCAAGATGTGTTGAGTATCACCAGTGATTGGAATGCAAAAGTTGGAAACAAAGAAGAATTACCAGTAGTTGGAAAATATGGCCTTGGTGATAGAAACAATATTGGAGATCACATGATAGGATTTTGCAAGGCCAATAACTTATTAATTTCTAATACCTTTTTCAACAACATAAACAGTGGCTGTACACGTGGACTTCACCAGATGGAATACACCGGAATCAGATTGACTATACCTGTCACAAGAGGCTATGGAGAAGCTCAATATCTTCAGCCAAAACAAGGCCAGGATCTGACTATGGAATAAACCATCAGTTGCTCATATGCAAGTTCAAGATGAAGCTGAAGACAATTAAAACAAGTCCATAAGAGCCAAAATATGACCTTGATTATATCTTGTCTGAATTTAGAGACCATCTGAAGAATAGATTTGAGGTACTGAACACCAGGGAATAAAAAGCAGATGAATTGTGGGGTGACATCAAGAACATCATCTATGAAGAAAGCAATAGGTCATTAAAAAGACAGGAAAGGAAGAAAAGACCAAAATGGATGGCAGAAGAGACTATGAAACTTGCCCTTGAATGCAGAGTAGCTAGAGCAAGTGCAAGAAACGACAAGATAAAAGAGCTGAACAGAAGATTTCAAAGAGCAGCTCGAGAAGACAAAGTCAATTGTTACAATGAAAGGTGCAAAGACCTGGAGTTAGAAAACCAAAAAAGGATGAACATGCTCAGCATTTCTCAAGCTGAAAGTACAGAAGAAAAAATTCAAGCCTCGAGTTGCAATAAAGATTCTATGGGCAAACTACTGAATGAAGCAGGAAACATCAAAAGAAGATGGAAGGAATATACGGAGTCACTGTACCAAAAAAAAATTGGTGGATGTTCATCCATTTCAGGAGGTGGCATTGATCAAGAACCAATGGTACTGAAGGAAGAAGTCAATGCTATACTGAAGGAATTGGTGAAGAACAAGGCTCCAGGAACTGATGGAATACCCATTGAGATATTTCAACAAACAGATGCTATACTGGAGGCACTCAATCATCTATGCCAAGAAATTTGGAAGACAGCTACCTGGTCAACTGACTGGAAGAGATCCAAATTTGTACCCATTCCAAAGAAATGTGATCACACAGAATGTGGAAATTATCAACTATATCATTAATATCACGTGTAAGTAAAATCTTGCTGAAGATAATTCAAAACCAATTATAGCAGTATATTGACAGAGAACTTACAGAAATGCAAACTGCATTCAGAACAGGATGTGAAACAAGGGATATCACTGATGCTGTCAGATAGATCTTGGCTGAAACCAAAGAATACCAGGAAGATGTTTACCAGTGTTTCATTGACTATGCAAAAGCATTCAACTGGGTGGATCATAACAAATTATGGCTAACATTGAGAAGAATGGGAATTCCAGAAGACTTAATTGTACTCATTAGGAAACTGTACCTAGACCAGGAGGCTGTTGTTTGAACAGAACAAGGGGCTACTGCATGGTTTAAATCAGGAAGGGAGTGTATCAGGGTTGTATCCTTTCACCATACTTATTCGGTCTGTATGTTGAGCAAATAATCCGAGAAGGTGGACTATATGAAGAAGAATACAGCAACAGGATGGTGGAAGACTCATTAACAACCTGCAATATGCAGACAACACAACCTTGATTGCTGAGAGTAAAGATGACTTGAAGCACTTACTGATGAAAATTAAAGACTACAGTCTGCAGTATGGATTACATCCCAACATAAAGAAAATGAAAATCCTCACAAGTAGACCAATAAGCAGCATCACAATAAATGGAGAAAAGACTGAAGTTGTTAAAGATTTCATACTACTTGGTTCCACAATTAACATCAATGGAAGCAGCAATCAAGACATCAGATGATGTATTGCACTGGGCAAACCTGCTGCAAAAGACCTGTTTAAAGTGTTGAAGAGCAAAGATGTCTCTTTGAAGGCTAAGGTGCACCTAACCCAAGCCATGGTATTTTCAATCACCTCATATGCATGTGAGAGCTGGACAATGAACAAGAAAGACCAAAGAAGAGTGGATGCTTTTGAGTTGGGGTGTTGGCTTAGAATGCTGAAAGTACTATGGACTGCCAAAAGAACTAACAAATCTGACCTGGAATAAGTGCAGCTGGAATGCTTCTTGGAAGCAAGAATGGCCAGGCTTCATCTCACCTATTTTGGTCATGTTGTCAGAAGGAACCATTCCTTGGAGAAGGATATCATGCTTGGTAAAGTGGAGGGTCATTGAAAAAGGGGAAGGCCCTCAACAAGATGGATTGACACGTGGCTACAACGATTGGTTCGTGTGTGGCAAGGATTATGAGGTTGGCACAGGACCAGGCAGTATTTCATTCTGTTGTACATAAGGCCGCTATTAGTCGGAGCCATCTCGATGGCCCCTAACAAGAACAACATCTCCCCATGAGCAGCATAGACCTCAAACTTGCCATTGCTCTAAACAATGCTATATCTTCCCTCACAGTCCCTGTAAATTTTTTTCTAAGCTATCTGTGTTCAGGAATGGAATTCCTGAGTCATAGGGTAAATGCATAATTAATTTCACAAGATTCTTCCAGATCGTTCTCCAAATTGTTTGTACCTGTTTAGTCTCCCACCGTAGTACCACATCTTTCTATAGTTGCCTTTCTCATGGATATAAAATGATGTATTAGCATTGTTTTATTTTGTATGTGTCTGATTACCAAGAAATTTGAGCATTTCTTCATCTATTTGCTAACCATTCATTTATCCAACCAAAAATTACTGTGAGTGCCTATTATGTGCCAGGCATTGTTTTAGGCACTGGGAAAAGAGTATCCCTTGTCCAGATTTATACTGGATTTCAAATCTTCATGTCTTTTTGTTGCCAATTTGTATGAGTTCATTGTATATCTAAATATTAGTTTATTGTCAGTTTTAGACAATGCAAATATCTCCTCCCAGTCAGAGTTGATTTGCTAACTTTGTCTATGGCATTCTTCACTGACCAGATAGCCTTACTTTGATGACATCAAATATTATTATTATTTTGGTCTTCTGGTTTATGCAATATCACAATGATCTCTCCTGTATTTGTATTATAGTTATACCAGTTACATTTGTGACTTTAGTCCATCGGGAGTCTGTTATTTTATATGGCATAAAGTAATTTCTCTCCACATACTGAGTTAGTTTTCCAAATACAGATTTTCCTTTCCAAAAGGTTTCATCATTTTGCATTAGGGATCTCAACCTTGAGTCTATTCTGGAACTAAGATGAGTCAGAGGTTTGCAAGCAGATGCAGTTAGAAAATGTCTCTGTGAAATCTGAAGCTGGACAGATACCCATGTGACGGCTGCAGAAAGGTTTTATTTGTGTCTAATGCTATGTGGAGTAACAGGAGCCAGAGGTTTGACAGCAGCAGACAGGTGCTAGTGATGATAAGTACATTTCCCTGAGGAGGTGAGGGCTTGTAGTGAGAGGAATTATAAACCAAGAACAAGTCTGAATTCACCATAAATGTTGGAATATTACCAGCAGGGTTCTCTGGTGTCACACATCAAAATTTGCACATTCGTTTCTAAAATGTCTGCTTTGAAATTTGGATATGGGTTAACATTCCTTAGAATTCAATGTAGCTAGAGGTTCAAAGCATGGGTCTTGGGTCAGAACACTAGGTTCAAATGTCAGCTCTGTCACATGTCATCTATACGACCTTGGGCAAGTTACTAACTTCTCTCAGGGTCTTACATGAGATAATCCTTAAGAAAGTCTATTAGATGGCAGGCTTGGTATTACAGAGAATACAAAGAATGAGCAACTCTGGCCTTCAAGGAATTTATGATCTCACATGAAGAGGAAATAAATTATAGAAAGAGTAAACTTCTTATTTTGCCCAACAGAAGTTGGGCAAATACAATATGCATTCAGAGTTCAAAGAAAGGAATAACTGTATCAATGTAAGGCATAGAAGGTGGGGAGTGGGAGTTGGGGATGGGGAAAAGTTTAATGGGAAGAAGTGGCTCTTTAGAAATTTTTTGGCCAATGGGTAAAGGGTACAGTTTGGCTGAAGTGCAGATAAACGGTGAGAGAAAGGCACCTGGAGAGGTGGTTGAGGCTGTGTTACAGGAGAACTTGGAGGCTAAAATGAGGGTTGAATTTAATCTGGTAGCAGAGGAAATACAATACTCAGGACTTTATTTTAAGAAGATTAAATTAGTAATGATTGTTGAGTGGATCAGAACCCAGAGAGCATGGAGGCACTGAGATGACTCAGAAAGTATTACAGTTTTCTGGAAAGAGGTAGGTGGGGTCTGAATGAGGTGAGGGCCCTGGAAATGACAAGGAAGGGAGCAGTACAAGAGGCCTGCAAGTAAAGAACCAACACTCAGTGAGGGAGTGGTCTCTCTGTTGGTGACCTCTGCTCTTGGTGGCAATTTCCTACCTGCTCTGCATGCCTGGAATCCCCAGGTGATGCAAATGGTTAGCACTCCTGGCGTTCATTGAAATGTTGAAGATTCATGTCCACCCAGAGGTGCCTAGGAGGAAGGCCTGGTGACCCACCTCCACAAACCGGTCATTGAAAACCCTACGGAGCATAGCTCTCCTCTAACACACATGGAGTCACCATGAGTCAGAGATGACTGGAGGGCAACTGGTTTGATTTTTTGCATTCATCACTCAGGAGGAGATGCCGAACAGGTAGTAGAACAGGTGGTAGTCCCATCGGCCTTATGGTTGTAGGGGTTGTGGCCAGCACCAAGGTACACACAACTGAAACCTAGCCAGTGCTCCAGTAACTCAGCTGGTTGAGTCTTACAGGTCAGCGACTGCCCTCAACTCAGAGCAGTGGGCCAGTTTTAATGATTTGTCCTATCAGAGGGAGCCATTTTGGTAATTATTCCAAGGTGAATATTTGCCAGCTTGGCCTCAGCAGCTGGATATGGGAGTGTGGAGTTGAAAGGAAAAGACAGGTCTGCAGGCATAAACATGACGGTTATCAGTAAGTGTGTAAAAACCATCTGATAAGCAGGAGTATGAACTTAGAAAGCAATGTGTGTGATTCTTAGCTCCCAGGTTTTTGTGAAGATGAAATTAAATACACAAAGCACCTGGCACATTGTTGTTAGTTGCTGATGAGTTAATTCTGACTCATAGCGACCCCATGTGTTCAAAGTAGAACTGTTCCATAGAGTTTTCAAGGCTGTGACCTTTTGGAAGCAAATTGCTTCCAAAGCAGATCGCCAGGTCTGTCGTCCTCAGCACCTCTGGATGGGTTTAAACCACTACCTTTCGGCGAGTAGCCCATCCCTTAACCCTTTGGGCCACCCAGGGACTTACCTGGTCCGTAGGCACTTAACAAAGGGTTGCTATTTTTATTAATAAACTTATCGGTAAGAGCTTGTCCCAGGGCAACATCCAGGTAGGAGCATGTGCACTTTGCAGCAACTATACACCCTGAGAAGTTGAGGAAGAGGTAACTACTAGATGTGGTTGAGATGATTACATTTATAGATGGCTGGGTTCTCACTCCAACACTTTCATTTTAAAAAACAGGGAGGCAGGGGCTTGGAGGCTTAGCGTAGTTAACTGACCTCCCAAGCGAGCCTTTCTTACTGACTCCGTTTCCGGCACTGTGTCTGCTGTCCTCCCCGCCTACTCCACCCCACCCCGCCGCGCTATTTCTCCAACCTAGCCCCAGCACCTCACGTCACCGACGCAAATAAGCCTCTCCAGAATCCAAGTTCCTGAAAGCCCTTGGCCTCCAGCTGGCCGCGCTGCCACTGAGTGTCAATGAGAATAAAGGCAGGGTTGAGCCTCCAGGGCAGCAGACGCAAAAGGAAGGGCCGTGGGATATGACCTGGTTGCGCGCGGTGGCTGGGCGTACTTGGGCGCTTTACGCGCGTGGGACGCACGTGGTACAGGGCACTAGCGTCCCCCGGCACTGGAGACAGGCGGACTCCCAAATGTAAACTGTTGAAAAAGGAGGGCTCTCTAGTCTGGGCTGGGGCTGAAGCCCAGGGTTGCAGCCCTGGGCGGGGCTGGGGCGGGACTGAGAAAGTTGAGTTTTAGTTGCCGAGGGCTGGGCTCCGCGCGGGAGCGCCAGCCGACCGGGACCGTAAAAGGCTGGAGCGGGAGGGGTAGGTGTGGCTCTGTCTGCGTGACCTGAGCCCTCGTCCCGGTCGCTGTCGTCTCCTGCAGCTGCAGCCTCTCAGCCATGGGCACCGTCTGGTCCGCCCTGCTGGTCGGAGGCGGTCTGGCCGGGGCGCTTTTCGTTTGGCTGCTGCAGAGCGGTCCTGGGGACACGGGGAATGATGGGGACGCGGAGCTGAAGGACTCCCCTCCCGGGGAGACTGCGGCTCCCGGAGGCGATCAGGGTGGCGGCGGGAGACTGAGTCCTGGACCTTCCGGGCGGGAGCTGGTCACCAAACCAGGTATTCGTCTTCCCCGTGTCTCGAGGGCCGCTCTGCTAGGGGGTTTCTGAATTCTAAATTCACCAAGGAAGATGGGGGGGCGGGGGAAACACCTCGACCTTTCCTAGCGGCTTAGTCCCGGTGGACTAGCTTTCCCCTCCGGAGGCAAGACCCTTCCCATCCGCCGCCCCCCCCCTTGTGCCCAGGCTGGTACGAACAAGCCGGGCAGCCTTCTTGTCCTCCAGGGAGGCCAGGGAGATGCCCAGACCGAGCCCTCCGAGGGCCGCGCCCTGCTGAGTCTCAGTCCCTGGCGTCAGCGCTTGAGGATCTGCCCTTGTCTCTCCAGCAGGGATGGCCTCCTCCGCCTGGTGGCGCTTGGTGCAGTGCGGGAGGCTGCAGCGGAGGCGCCCCTTCCCGGGCCTGCGGAAAGGAGGACTGGAGGGATCCTACAACCCTCTTCAACCTGAACCTGGCTGAGCAGGGACATTTTTTGCGTTCCAATCGATTTGTGAATATCCGAGGTGTGGGCTTTCTAGACAGTTCTGTCAGGGAGGCAAAGTTCAGTTTGGACTCTGGCCATGATGGCCGCGGTTTAAGCCCTGGAGCTGTGCTCTGGACACTCATTCCAGAACTTCGGTTGCCCACTCCCACGCCACCCTCACAAAACAGCACGGAGCAGAGTAATCCTGGAGGAAAAGAAGTGCAGGTCTACTTTGGTACTTAATGGAACTCCAGCTCCGATGAGTAGAATTGACATCTAGGTTTAAACTCTAAATTTTATATTGTATGCTAGGCATACAGATTAACATATTTTTGCACTGGCAAAAAAAATCTTACCTTCCGGTGCCCTCCCTTGACAAGCTGCCCAGGCTGGATTTCAGCCTAATGGTGAAAATTACATCTGTGAACTTTATTTTCAGTGGGGTGTTCACGTGTACCTTTAGTGCGATTAGTTTGATGAGCACAGAGGTCGTTTATCTTCTTTTTTTGAAGGCCAGCCTCATGTTTTAGGTTGAAAAATTGGGAGTTCAGAGTAATATTTCTTCACCTCTCACTTCCAACCCTACTATTAAAAAGAAACAGGACTGCCCTCTACCCCCCTCCCCCTCCCCCACCCCCCACAAACAAACCAACCAAAATACCCCCACCTGTGCTGATTGTGGCACAGTGCCTAAGGCACTTGACTGCTAATCAGAAGGCTGGGCGTTCAAACCCACAAGCCGCTCCTCTGAAGGAAGGTTGGGCAATCTACTTCCGTAGAGATACTGCCTCAGAAACCCAAGGAGGGGTCGCTATGAGTTGGATCTGACTCTGCGTCAGTGAGTTTGGTTTGGTTTTTGTGCTGATTGTATGGTTATTGGAGATTTGACAATCCAGGGAGATATTTGGACTACCAAAGAGGTGACCAAGAAGGGACCTGAGTCTTCAGGGGCCTTAGATTGTATGCTTTTTGAGAACATTAAAGCGGGGGGGGGGGGTGAAGTTGGTACAGTTGGAAGGGATGGAAAAAGCTTTCCATTGTTTTAAAGAGGTTATTGATGCATGCAGGATTGCCAGGGAGAAACCAGCCCTCCCACCACCCTAACTCCCACTTTGGCCTGTGATACACTGCTGTCTTTTGTGTGTTCCCCCCCCCCCATAAGGACCCAAACTCACTAAACAATAGCTGCTGTTAATCTGGCTGCACCAAGCAAGAGATGGCCTGCACTCGTTTTCTGGGGGTGCAAGTGTACTCTTCTAGTTTGCAGGGTGGCCATGCAGCCTTTGACCCACAGGCTGGGCAACACTTTTGATGATTAGAGCCAAGCAAATTGGCTTTGGTTGAATGCCAGTAGAGGTGGACTGCTGGGCTTGAGGGCCAGGACAGGATTATACTTCTACAAGTTACCACTTCATTTACATGTTTGTGCTGGTACACAAACACCCTTCAATGAGCCTTTCATTTGGATATACATGTATATTCTTAACGTACTATGTTGGGAACACACTAAATAATGAAGTGCTTGATTTTAATAGAGAGGGATTTTATGAACTGCAGATAGAAGTGAGGTCTTCAATAAATAAATCTATTTTCTCAGATTAACATATTTTTTTTTCTCACAGTGACCTAACACTATTATGGTTTTCCTTTACTTTCTTAGAGCATCTTCAAGAAAGCAATGGATGTTTGATTTCAGAGACCAAAGGCCATGGTAACCTGCAGGAAGCAGCATGGAGACGGCAGAGCCCTTCTGGAGAAGACGGTGACTGTGACCATTCAAGCGAGCATGCCCCTCCTGGACAGTCTCCAGACACAAAAGCTCTAGCTCCCTCTGAAACTGGCCCCTCTAGGGGTTACTCCGAAGTTTCAAGGGAATGGGGATTCCAAAAAGGACAAGAGACACCTGCTAAGGCAGCTGCCTGTTTTGCAGAGAAGCTGCCTTCTGGCAACATGCTAATGGACAGAACTAAAGAAGCAAGACTTCCACAATCGGACAGTTCAGACCTGGCTAACCAGGGGGATTGGGAAATGGTGTCCAGGCATTCATCTTGGGGAGATGTTGGTTTGGGTGGTAGTCTTGAGGGTCTAGTGTCAAGCCCAAGCCAGGGAATGGACTATGGCAAAAGTATTCCTGCAGAAGCAAGAGGTCAAGAAGTACAAGTGAAAACAAAAAAGGTAGCAGCAGTGTTTCCAGCATCTCAGCAAGTTAGTGTCAGGTTCCAAGTCCACTATATCACAAGTACTGGTGAGCAACTCATTGCAGTAACTGGAGACCATGAGTGTCTTGGGAGATGGAATACGTACATCCCACTCGAGTATAGCAAGGATGGGTTCTGGTCTCATTCTGTTTCCCTGCCAGTCAATACAGTGGTGCAGTGGAAGTTTGTGGTGGTAGAGAATGGGAAGGTAACCCGCTGGGAAGAATGCAGCAATAGATTCCTAGAGACTGGCCATGAGGATAAAGTGGTTCAAGCGTGGTGGGGGATTCATTGATTCAAGTTGCAAGGTATTGGAAACTGTTGTGGAACAGGAAAGAGACTAAGGTTGTGGAGCACACTGGATAGTTTAAAATAAAGGAAACATGACTCCAAATTTAGTCATTAGAGTTGTATCAAATTTGCTAGTAGCTTTTGTTTAATGTGCGGAAATAAATATATGTAGAAAGTATACGGCTGCTAACCAAAAGCTTGGTGGTTTGAACCCACTAGCTGCTCTGTGGGAAAAAGAGGCAGTCTGTTTCCACAAAGATTTATAGCCTTGGAAACCCTATGGGGACAGTTCTACTGTGCATAGAGTCACTGTGAGTCTTAAATGACTCAATGGCAGTGGGTTTAGATGATGCTTCCAATGAACATGCACTTTTTTTCCAGTGTGTTGATTGATGGCTCTGCTGGTCTATCACTGTTTTAGAGCTTGATCCTCTTGGTGAGTGTGACTTGACTAAGCTTTAGGGTGAGATTGTGGTCATGAAGCACAGAAACTAACCAATTTCATAGGGTTCCAGCTTGTGTCTCTGAGTAAGCCTTAAGCCAAGGGAGTAAAACATGCCTTATCCAAAGATCATCAGATTTCCTATTGGTACAGCTGCAGAAATAATCTTTACTATATTCACATTTTATATTTTAAAATAGTTAATACTTATGGGACTGTGATCATAGAATACCTGGTCCCAGATGTGATTAGCAAGGATATGAAGTAATGCTTTGAGACTCCTCAATGTTTTTTTTTTTTGCTCGATTTTACCTACCAGGTATGATTGTGAGATCAGCAAATACCATATTTTTATGCAAGTAACACATGTTACATGGTTTTTGCTATGCGTGTTATATGCATGGGTACATTATATGCAAGAAAAAAAATACAGTATTGCCTTTGTCTTAATACTCTCAGGCTGGTGTAGAAACAAGGGGCCTAATCAGAATTAGTCATCAGGAACACTCTGAGAAAAGGGAACATGAATGGGGTAGAGGATGGGCTGAGTGAGGTGGCCTGAAGATACCTCTTAGAGGACTGGGAGGTACAGTTAGAGCCTAGACCCCAGGGAAGGACCTTCATCATGTATACATGGGGCCTCTGTAGGAGCATCTCTCTCCACCACCTGCCTTTCAGACCAGAGCTGGACGGACGATCAGATGCACTGTCCTATGTGTTGTTTCCATCCTTGGCCCTCCTCCCTCTGCTCTCATACCAACAGCCATCTTGGATGACAAATTTATACAGGACAGTAACACAGAAGTACATCTTTGAGAAGAAATAAACATTCAAACTTAGAGTTATTATAACTGAGCAAGTAATAAAACCTGAATATTAATATCTTTACTAAATGTCTGAATTATTTGCCTACATCTTGGTACCATATAATAGCTTAGATGTGAAATAAAATACTAATATTTCCCTCCACTAATAACACATTTAGAGAAAAGCAAACATCAAGAGGCATAAAAGAAGATATATGAAGAGTCTGTTTTTCTCCTTCTTTTGGAGAAAAAGTTAGAATATATTTACGAAAACAAACCAACCAACCAACAAACAAAAAACTTTACTTGGAGAGAAATTCAGCATGCTTATACTTGAAAATGAATTCTTACAAAAGTTAAAACAACTTTTAATAAGTGTAACTTATACTGGCAAAACAATATTTAATCCTGGTAACAAACACTCTTTGCCAAAAGAGCGTAAACTCAACTGAAAATAGAATTGTTCCAAGTTAGGGTGACTCTATAGGATACAGTAGAAGTGCCCCATAAAGTTTCCAAGGCTGTAAATCTTTATGAAGGCAAACTGCCTCATTTCTTTCCTGCAGAGCAGCTGGTGGGTTCAAACTGCCAAACTTTTTGTTAGCAGCTGAATACCTTGACCACTGCACCACCAGAGCTCCATGGGAGAACATAAGTGCTTATTAAATAATACTTCTGAAACTGAAAATGCCACATTTGGAAATGCCACATCCATTGGTGAGAACTGGTCAGGTGGCATTTATTAAGGAGCTCTGGTGGTGTAATGGATAAGGCATTTGGCTGCTAACCAGAAAATCAGCGGTTGAAACCCACCAGTTGCTGTGAGCAGATGTGAGGGAGGTGAAGTTGGGAAACAGAGTTCCTAGCTGGGCAGCTGTTTCTCAGTGACAATTCTATACTATGAAAATGGAGCACAATTTTTCTGAACAGCC
This sequence comes from Orycteropus afer afer, assembly GCF_000298275.1. NCBI lineage: Eukaryota > Metazoa > Chordata > Mammalia > Tubulidentata > Orycteropodidae > Orycteropus > Orycteropus afer. The sequence continues at coordinate 3,068,843 of NW_006921822.1, forward strand.
AGCTATCTGCCACATTGTCTCTGGTATTTTGGGCACAAGTGAAATATTTTTATATCTGTTCTTCTTGTCTCATTCTATTTGGTTCACATACAAAATCTCCTAATTTAAATATATCCAGAGTAGGCAAATCCATAGAGACAGAAAAGAGATTTGTGGTTAACAGGATAGGGACAGGGAAATGGGTTGTGATTACTTAATGGTGCCGAGTGTTTTTGCAGGGTGACAAAAAAGTTTTGAAACTAGAGAGAGGTTGTAGTGGCACAACATTGTGAATACACTAAATGCCAAGTGAAATATACATTTGAAAATGGTTAATTATGTTATATGAATTTCAGCTCAATTTTTTTGAAATTCTAATACTAAAATCCAATCAAGGCAGACTAAATGTATTCCATCTGTGGAAATTAACTACTTGCTGAAGAGTAATTAGAGAACCTTTTCTGAAACTTTTGCTTATGGGCCTTCAGGTTTTGTTATCTGACTGCCTTCACTGATATTGACAGAACAAACAGTGAGTTCAGGGTCACGAAAGGAGTCCCTGTTAGTACTTTCATCCTCCTGTCCTGGGCATTGTACCATAACTTTCATTTTCATGTCCCTCACCCCGAAGATTTTTCTTTAGTTGTGTTTTTTGGCTGGAAAAAAAAAAGATTGCATTCTGTATTTCAGAAGCAGTACAGACAATGAAAATACACAGTAATTCCAACATACTTGTCTTAACAGCACAAATTGATACCTTATAATATATAAACCAAGGAGCTCTGGCAGCACAGTGTCTAAGGCACTGCTAACCAGAAGGTTGATGGTTCAAACCCACCAGCCACTCTGAGGAAGCAAGACTGGGCAATCTACTTCTGTAAAGATTTACTGCCTTGGAAACCCAATGGAAGTCAGTATGAGTTGGAATCGACTCAATGGCAGTAGGTTATTTATTTATTTATTTAGTAATATATCAACTAAAGCACCCTGGTGCCATAGTGGGTAAGGAAATTGGCTGCTAAGCAGAAGGTAGGTGGTTGAAACTCATCAGCTGTTCCTCAGGACGATGAGGCAATCTACTTCCATAAAGATTTACAGACTTGGAAACCAGTTGGGGTTGCTATGAGTAGTTATTTAACAAGCACTTGCTATCAACTTGATGGCAGTAGGTTTGGTTTTTTTGCTTGTTTTTTTTTTTTTTTTTTTTGTGGTTTAATATATAAACTCATTACCATTGTATTTAGTTTCATTCATAGCAACCCTAAGCTATGAGTTTCCAAGGCAGAGTAGAACTGTCCCTATAGTTTCCAAGGCTGTAATCCTTACAGTAGTAGACTGCCTCATCTTTCTCCCAGAGAGCTGCTGGTGGGTTTGAACTGCTGACCTTTCAGTTCCCATCCAAGTGCTTTAACCACTGTGCCACCGGAGCTCGTTCTTATAATATATGGATACTTAAAAATCTAGCTTTTATAGTTTGATATTTTACTGTGAGAGCATTCAAGAATAGTTTGGTTCAAAATAGAATTTTGATATCTTTTATTAAACTTTTACAAAAAAAGAAAAAAATAGTACACAGGGCACTAATTACAAGTAACACCACAATTAATTGGGCATGGACCCTCTGTAAAGAATAGGCAAACAGTGTATCATTTTAGTAACATTTTTTCCTGGTCTTTCACTTTCTGTATCCTCTTTTCTTGATTTCTGATCATTGAAGACATTGCTGAAAATGGTGATAAAACAAAGTTAGAACAACACACTCTACCCAGGTTTTAAATTCTATTAAGTGCTTCTTAAAAGGTCAGTGTGTTCCTATAGAATAGATACATTCTGAGCTTAAGACATTATTGAAAATGGCAACGTTGAGTATTTTTTAAAGGCTGGTGTGGAGCAGATGTAAGGATAATCTTTATTCCTTCAGTTGTTCTCAAAGAGCACAATAGTAAGTATTCTAATACTTAGAAGGGTTGTTCTTAGATAACATCAAGTTGATTTTGACTTCCAGTCATTTCATACGACAGAGTAGAACAGTCCCATAGCATTTCCTTGGCTGTTCTTTATGGGAATGGACTGCCAAGTCTTTCTCTGGAGGAGCTCCTGGTGGATTTGAACTGCTGACTTTTTGGTTAGCAGCCCAGTGTTAACCATTGCGTCACCGCAGTTCCTTATAGAAGTAATAAATAATAACTGTAAATAATACAAACATTTCAGAAGTGGAAGTCTTTCTGTTCCCTCAGTTAGCTAACTGCCCCTCTGAGCTCATTATTGTGAACAGTGTGGTTTACAGTAATTAAACATGCATGTGCACAAACCTGGCACTCCCTGCCACACACAGAGTTTTCTTCTTTATACACATGGAAATGTGAGGTATAAATTGTTCTGGAGCTTGCTTTTTTTCCCTCTTAACCAAATTTCAATATTCTTCCAGTTCAACTCTTGTATTTTTTATGATGGCACAGTATTTCATGATTTGAATGTACTAACATGTTAGTAAATAAAAATTTTAAGAAGTTGTTTCCTATGTTTCTCCTTTATAAAATAATGTTGTAGTAAATACTTTCATACAGAGATTTTTGTACATTAGCACACCCATTCCTGTAGAATAAATTGTTAGAAAGAGAATTTCTGGGTCAAGAAGTATGTGCACTTTAAATTTTGGTAAATGTGTTAAAAAAACTTTCTCTAAAAGTATGTATGTCAGAATGTCTATGAAACATTCCATCCAATAAAAAGATCTTTTTATTTTTAAAATAAATACATGTTTTCCACTTAGATTGTTACATGGTGACATTAACCAAATGAATTGTTGTTGTTGTTGTTGTTATGTGCCGTCGAGTCGGCCCCGACTCATAGCGACCCCTCCTTGGGTTTCCGGAGGCAGTATCACTACCGAAGTAGGATTGCCCAACCTTCCTTCCGAGGAGGGGCTGGTGGGTTTGAACCACCAGCCGTCTGGTTAGCAGGCAAGTGTCTTAGCCACTATGCTACCAGAGCTCCCAACCAAATGAATAGAGAACTATAAATCAGTATGAAGGACAATGGGGGCAATAAGATAATGACTCTTTCTTAAAAACTCAAGACAAACTAACATCAAACACTTTTTGATGCTCATATACATGGGAATCCATGGTTATCATAAGAAATTTGGAATTTCCTTGTGTTAACAGTTTGATATAATCTTAGTATGTTAAAAAGTATTAATTTCTTTCCGGAGTCAGAAATTGCAAGGATCAAATCCCAGCTCTGCTACATATCGTTGGACTTAGAACTTAGGGCCTTAATGTACTCTTATGCTCAGTTTCCTTGTCTTCAAGTGACATAATAGTAGTTCTCCCCTCCCAGTGCTGTTGTGAGGGTCATATGAAGAAAACGTAGATGAAACACTGAGCACGGGGCCTCACACACAGTTGGTACGTGCTTGAGAAATGTGAGTAGACTATCATTATGAATAAGGCTAGATTCACTTTTATAAAGATTTGCTTTTAGAAAAATATTTCTTTTTCATTCATCCACCAACTTATATTCTTTAGGGACAGAAAGATGAAGTAAGAATAACATATGTACTCCAAAATTAATTCTGACAAAACAAGGAAAGGTTTAGATAATTTACTTGGCTCTTGGATTTATGAAATGCCTTAGGCACCATGCCACCAGAGCTCTTCTTTTTTATATCATTCTGGTGGTGTAGTGCCTAAGACATTTGACTGCTACCAGAAGTCTGGCGGTTCAAACCCATCAACCACTCCTGGGAAGGAAGGTTGGGCAATCTACTTCCGTAGTGATACCGTCTCGGAAACCCAAGGAGGGGTCACTATGAGTCAGAGACCACTGGATGGCAGTGAGTTTGGTTTTTTTGTTTGCTTTTATACATATGTATAATAGCCCTCCCACAGCCATAGTGCTCAGACCTTATGCCCAAAAAGTTGTCCATTGCCTGCAGATTCTACCAATTTCTTATTCAAATAGCTTTAGTATAGTTAGAAATGACTTATCTTTTTATTGTATGATTCATTGAGTGGCATAATTTCTTATAGTACTATGCTAATTTAAGTTCTATATAAGGCTAAAACCAAAAAGAAAGACAAATATTACTCTTACAGGAAAGGAAGATCTCTCCCCAAATGCACACTTTACCTTGGTTTTTCAGCTGTAAATCTTCTACCAGAGTTTGTAAGCTTTCCAGTCTATTTTGGAGCTTTCTGCATGTTTTTCCTGTTGCTTCTATTGGCTGAGACTGTGATGCTATTAGAAAATTATTTAGATATTAAAAAATGTGATATTTATTTTAAAAATTCCTTTTACGTATTTTTTGATTATAGGTTAAATAACTTTTCCTTTAAAATAAACTTTTAACGTTTTCTATTCTAAAATAAAGAGAAAAATGTGTCCTGTTGAAATATTACAATACTAACTTATTTGATTTTGTTTCAAACCAATCCCACTTATGTATATTTCACTACATAGCACTGAATGGGATAGGTGAGAAATATTTCATGTTTAATGAACATTCTGCATTACAAATGACAGCTTTCATACCAAACGTAAGAAGCTCAATTAACTTAGGGTTTGGGACAGCGTAATCTAATATGGACACTGGCAACATTTTAAAGTGTCTGTGAGGCACTGTCCACTTTAATTGCTTCCATCTGAAAGAGGGTGGGATATATAATGGGAGTAGACAGTATGGATGCTGAAATGGCTGCTGTGAACCTGGAAGAAATGTGCAGTAGCGACTGAAGAGGGGCTGGAAGCGTGCAAGCTATTCTCTAATAAGAATGCTAAGTTTGTCAACCTCTGAAAAACGCTTACTTCATAATCTGAACATTTAAATATTTGATCTTAGCCACTAACTAGCTGTATTCTTATGGATGTTATTTGGCAGCTCATTTTCCCTATCAAAAAGCACCCTTTTTCCTTACAGATATTTTATTAACAGTAATCATCAAGGAATTATTTTAGTTCAAAAGGATGAAGAATATTAAGTTTCTTAGAGAGAAAGAGATTTTAACAAAAATACCATTAAATATATGATGTCTGATGGGTATCAGATAACAGGGAAAAAAAAAGGAAATGCTATACTACTATGTAGCAGAAGTTAATTATGAGGTGGATAAGTAGCATGGCTCTAGTCCCACGATAATCACTGCTCGGACTTGAATAACTTCATACTTTAACATTTTAAAAAATACTAAATGAATATTTTAGAAACATAAGGTATGAAGGAGATAAATGCAGAAGAGAGCAGAAAAAAGAAAGGATATTAAAATCTATCATTCAGTTCTGATTTTCATATTTTTTTAGGATCTAGAGATGTGGACAGCAGACCATTTCAAAAGACTAAGAACTTTTGACAATGAAGTAACAACTTGCCTAGTTTATCTCTTATTAAGAGAAATGATATCACAGAGAACTGGGGCTGTTTGCGTCACTGTTATGTATTATGAGAAAAAGTTTAACTTCAATTCAATACACACAAATATTGAACACCTCTGGTGGCGTAGTGCCTAAGGCACTTGACTGCTAACCACAAGGCTGGCAGTTCAAACCCACCAGCCACTCCTCGGAAGGAAAGTTGGGCAGTCTACTTCCGTAGTGATACTGCCTCAGAAACCCAAGGAGGGGTCACTATGAGTTGGATCCGACTCCACGGCAGTGAGGGTTTTTATGGTTTTTTTTTTACCTGTGTATCAGGCATTTATTCTAAATCAAATCATTTTTCCTATCTGTCCCATCAAATAACAAATAAATTATTTTTAATGAGAAAGTTTTGACAAATTTGTATGATGGACACTTGCACTTACAAAGGCAGAGAATGAAGGACAGCCATGATTGTAGAGAATGTAAGAAAGGTCATTCACAATACTTAAGACTCGAAATCTTATAACAAAATAGAGAAAAGACGCTCATTACTTATGTCAAAGGAAAAGATAATTTTACATACAATATCTATGTTTGTTCACTAAGGGGCATATGTCTTTTTAACAGCTCTACTATTTAAATAAAACCCACTTAAGTTACACAGCACTAATTAGAGCTTGTATAAAAGAACTGCATGCAAAATCTTATTAATTCTGAATGTGGAAAAGAACTTGCAATTCATCAGAATAGGAAATCAATTAATCTACTTAACAATATCACATCATACTCACCTTTAACAGAATCAGGTGAATGAATAGGTTTGGTGGATCTGTATTGTGATGTGGAACCTATTGAATCTTCAACTGAACTAGTTAGAAGTGAGTGCACTGGAGACTTCTTGGGTGAAGAATGGAATGAACGAGCAGTTGAATTTTTCATAGATGGACTTGCTAAAATTTGCAAGAGTAAAAGTAAAAGGGTGGAATTAACTAAAAAGAGCATACTGTACCTCTTAAATATTGGACTTTGATGGGAAAATGTTCCCAGGAATAGGGGAGAATATGATCTGCTAAAACCCCAGGCTTTGGGTTCCAACTGAAAAAGCTTCCCTTTATGACCAAGGGTGAACAGGAAATAGAAGTGCCCTTGGAAGTCCTGAGATGTATCTTCCAATTATCTAAAATACTGACTGGATTACAGTGATCTGGAATTGCTGGTCTCCTTAGCTGCCTGCCAATAGGTAAGCATGAATGCTCTCTGGGGGAAAGCAAACTCATTCTAAGCCTCAAATCATCTGTACAATTTTTCACATACCATGACTGTCACATAATAAAAAATAATCAGGTGCCTAAGGCACTTGACTGCTAACCAGAAGGCTGGCAGTTCAAACCCACCAGCCACTCCTGGGAAGGAAGATGGGGCAATCTACTTCCTTAGTGATACTGCCTCGGAAACCCAAGGAGCTGTCGCTATGAGTGGGGTCCGACTCAATGGCACATAACAACAAAAACGTATGAAAAGACAAGATGACATGACAGAAAACCAAGAGAAAACACACACACACACACACACACATTCAGAATAGATAAAGATCCACAGGGTCTAGATAATGGAGTTATTAGTGTAGCTTTTTTAGCAGGAGGTGAGACACAATGAAGAAAATAAATAGGTAATTTATACAGTATGTCAGAAGATGATTAGTAAAACAAATAAAAAAGAAAAGAAAAAAGTAAGGGAGCTTGGAAGTGTGGGAAAGGTTGCAATTAAATAAGGTGGTGAGGATAGGCCTCATGAAGAAAGTGACATCTGAACAAAGGCTTTAAAGGATGTGAGGAGCTAGCATTGCAGATGGAACAGCGGGTGTAAAGGCTCTCATGTGGAAGGGTGCCTGGTATATTCAAGGAATGGCAACAAGAAGGCAAGAATGATAAAGCAGAATGAATGAAGGGGAATCAAAGAATAATTGGGTCTTGTAGGCTACTGTACGGACTTTGCCTTTTGCTCTCATGGAAATGGAGAGCCACCACAGGGTTTTAAGCAGGATCCATTTCTGTGCTTGAGCTGAAAACTCACCTGTAGATGGGAATGTGAAGCAACTAGACGGGTCCTCCAGGTCTCCTGCGTGTAATGTGGCTGGCTCTCTGGAAACACAAGAGCAATAATGTCAGATTCCATTTTGCAAGCATAGCACTAAGATTTATAGAGAGAAGCAAGCTAATACAGGCAAAAGTGATGGCTTAAATTATAAACTCAAAATGATAAATACAATCATAACCTTAAACTGTAGATGTGCTAGAATACCCTATGAGGGACAATCAAGGTTCCATTATCTTCATGCCATTCAGTAACCACGAAAATTTTGCATAATAATAAATAGTCTTGGTTAGATAATTCATTTTTGTCTAATAATAGCTATGAAATCCAAATCAATTTCTCATGGATTCTAAGATGCAATCTCCCCCCTCCCCCAATTGTGATTTGGAAAAAATTTCCATAGCAAATTCATTTTCCATACAACAGTTCATACACATTCTGTTTCATGACATCGATTGCAATCCCCATAATGTAACAGCTCCCTTCCCACTTCCTCCCTGTGGTTACCTCTTCCCTGTGTCCTTCTTTCCTATACATTCCTGCCCTCTGAGCTATCTCCCTGTACAAATACTGCCTGGTCTCCCATGGTTGATTGTTCTAAAGAGTATACTGACCTGGTGTCAATGTTCACCTTACATGTCTATCTATCATTTGGCTGGAAGCCATGGGAGTGAGTTCAGTTCCAGGCCTGGAAGGTGACTGGGGTCATAGTCTCGGGGGTTTCACCAATCTCTATCAGATTAGTAAGCCTGGTCTTTCCTATGCTTTTGAATTTTGTTGCACATTGTTCTCCCACTCTATCCAGGATCTCCTTTTTGATCCTCTTCTCAGTGGTTGACAGTGGTGGTAGCCAGGCACCATCTAGTTCTTCTGGTCTCAAGGTCATGTAGGTTGAGGTTTGCATGGTCCACTAGTTCCTTGGACTAACTGTTTTCATGTGTCTTTGGTTTTCTTCATCTTTTTTTGCTCCGGACAAGGAGAGACTAATTCTTACATCTTAGATGGCCACTTGCAAGCTTTTAAGACCCCAGTCACCACTTACCAAAGTAGGATGCAGAACAATGTTTTTGTGTGGTATGTGACACCAATTGAGCTTGATGTCCCCCACCACCATCGTCCCAAGCCTACAGGCCCAACAACTCACTCCCTTAGGGTGGTTGGCTGTGGCTAAGAAGTTATTATAACTTTGTCCCCTGTTAACTCTATTATGTATATGGACATTCTTACAGCACATACAAATATGTATGTAGAAATATCATGTGCCAAACTTATATATAGTCATGGGTGCATTCCCTTTTGCCTAGACATACCTCATCATTCAGCCTGTCTACCTACATATCCACCTGTAGATTAAGGTTTGTTATTTCTGATAACAAGGTATTGTGTATGTAAAAGTGTTTATCTTTGTTGTCTGTTCCTCTTCTAAGATGCAATCTTAATGATTTATTTAAAAATGAAGAATCATGCGATCCTTAGCCTATGTGACCATGGCACCAGAAGAACTAGATGGTTCCCAGCTACCCTGTCAACCACTTGTAGGTGGATTGGTGCAGGAGATCCTGGATAGAGTGGGAGAACAATGTGGAACAAAACTCAAAATCATAAAAAAAAAGATGAGGTTTGCTGGTCTGATAGAGCCTGGTGAGACCCCTGAGACTATGGCCCCTAGTGACCCTTCAGGTCTGGAATTGAACTCACTCCTGTAGCTCCCAGTCAAACAGTAGACAGGCATATGGGGTGGACATTTACATCAGGTAGATACACTACTAGGAGCAATCAATCAAGGGAGAACTGAAGGGCAGTTTTTGCACAGGGAGACAGCTTGGGAGTGGGAGTGCATGGGAGGAAAGGACACAGGAAAGAGGTAACCATGGGGAGAAAGTGGGAAGAGAGCTGTTATATTTTGGGGAATTTCAGTCAGTGTCATGAGACAAAATGTGTATGAACTGCTGTATGGAAAATGAATTTGCTCTGTGAACTTTCAACCAAATCACAATAAATTTTTAAAACAGATAAAAATAAATAAAGAAAGAAAGAAAGAATCCAAGTAAAAATAAAAATTCAAAATGAAAATAAATCTTTTAGTTATTAGTACTTTCTGGTTATAAAACTGTAAGATTTATCTATCAATAAGGTGGAACCAAGCACATAGCTCCTGTGTGCTGGGTACCAGGATGAGTATTTCAGGGCAACAGTTCTAGGAGGCCTGAAAGATCAAAATTATTTTCATTATAATACTATGCTGTTATTTGTTCTTTATTACTGAGGTACAATTCACATAACACACAATTAACCGTACTAAAGTACACAGTGGAGGAGGATTCAGTAATATTCAGTTTTGTGCAATCTTCACCACTCTAGCTCCAGAACAATTTCTTCACCCTAGACCTAGTGATCTACTTCCAAAAAGTCAGTGATTGAAACCCCCATGGAGCACTGTTCTACTCTGACACCATGAGTCAGAGTTGACTAAAAGCAACTCCTTATTAGAACTACTTGCTGGCTCATACCAGTCTCACTATTTCACTGTTGCTCTCTAGAAGGGCCTTCACTGAGAAAAACCAATAAAGAAATAAAAGCCACTTTTATTTAAAGTTAAAAAATCCTGTGTGTGTCCCTTATTTTTCATGTTTTGTATTCTTCCTCCTCCAACCAATGATGCCACAATTATAAAGTCTCTCTCCTTTTACTCCTGTCCCCAGACTCCGGCAACTACCAATCTGTTTTCTGCCTCTATAGGTTTACCTATTCTGGATATTTCATATAAATTTAATCATTTAATCTATGACCTTTTGTCTCTGCCTTCTTTTACTTAGCATAATATTTCTGAAGTCCATCCGTGCTGTAGCATGATCAATACTTCATTCCTTGCTATGGCTCAATGCTATTTATTTCTCTTTTTTAAATTGTGGTTTAGGTGAAAGTTTATAGCGCAAATTGCTTTTCTATTTAACAATGCATAAACATTTTGTTTTGTAATATTAGGTGTAATTCCTTCAATGTAGCAGTACTCTTCCCATTTCTCCTGGTTCTGTTGTCCATTCGTCCTTTTTTTCTGCCTCTTCCTGCTTTCTGAGTTTTGTTTTGGGGCAAATGCTTTTCTTTTAGTCTCACACGGTTAATTATTTTGAGTAGTTTCCTCAGGAGTGTTACTGTTCACTTTATAGGTCTGTCTGTTGTTTGGCTGTAAGTTGAATCCTGAGGGTGTATTTGGTTTCAGGTTTGAAGGGTGTCTGAGGGCTACAGTCTTGGGGGATCCACTGATCTCTATCAGACCAGTTAGTCTAGTATTTTTTATGCTTTTGAATTTTGTTCTACATTTTTCTGCCATTATCTCCAGGACCTTCTGTGGTTTCTATCAATGTTACTTGCTTTTTAACTCAGTCTCTCACAAGTTACAGTGGAGTTTTCCAGAGGCTGCCTGACGTATGATATCACAACAGATTAAATGCAGAAGCATGTATGTGAATCCACTTGTCTTCTATTAGACCAGGCATTAAAAACATTGGCAAAAATGCAAAAAACAATAGCTTTTCAGTGATGTTTTTTAAAAAATACTTATTTTTGTAATAAAATATGCTTACCTTTGTTATTCTAAATGAATTAATAAATATTTTTTAAATGCCTAGGCTTTATTTTCCTACATTAAAAATGTTGATAGAAATGACCCATGTGAACACAAGCTCTTTGGGATCTTCACTAATTTTCATGAGTATAAACAGTCCTGAGACCAAAAACTTTGAGAACAGTTATAGTAGAGGAAAAGCCCGAGAAAGGAAGGTTGTGGCTGTATTAAGGACAGTCTTAACTATCAGGGCAAAGAGTCTGCTTTTTCTGTAAAAGGCAACAGGAAAGCTTTGGAGATTTTTGGGTCACAAAACAGACAACAGTCTGGAGTGTTCTTAGACAGATTACTTTGAAATTAATGCACAGAAGTGACTGGAACATGTAAGAGACTAGAGGTTAAAACACAGACACTAAACACTGAATAGGCCACTGCAACAGCCTATATAAGAGGAGAAAAGGCCTAAGGCAGTTCTAAGACATGTCAAAAGAAAACAGTGGATCTTAGAACTATTTTAGAGTCAGAAGTAATAAGATTTGGTGACTAGAGAAGTGGGACAAGGGAGAAAGTAGAAATCATTTTCATAATTTCGGGGGACATTTTTAATAGCTAGTGAAGATAAAGAAGGTGAAAATTAAGTTTTTGGTTTCTTTTCTAGATAGTCAACAGACCTTTCAATTGTAAACAACTTGAGGAAAGGGCCCATATTTGTGTTGCTCACTGTTACATTCTCAGGGACTGTTGATATGTGCTGTCAAGTTGCTTCTGACTCACAGCAACCCCATGTACAACAGAACGAAACACTCTCCAGTCCTGGGCCACCCTCATGATCACTGCTATGCCATTGTTCCAGCCAGTGGGTCAAACCATCTTATTGAGGGCCTTCCCCTATTCACTGGCCCTCTACTTTACCAAGCATGACATCCTTCTCCAGGGATTGATCCCTTTTGACAACATGTCTAAAGTAGGAGAGACAAAGTCTAGTAATTCTCCCTTCTCTCAGGGCCTAGCACAGCACATTGTGTGGGCAGTAAAAATCCACTGAATTAATGAATGAAAAATAGTGTCATTGATTGAAATGCATTCCCTAAAACTATGTATCAACTTGGCTGGACCATAATTCTCATTGGCATTTTTGTAATCATTCCCCATGACGTGATCAGCCAATCAGTTGTAAGAAGATTAGGGTGGGATACAACATTCTTACTCAGGTCACAGCCCTGATCTGATATAAGATGAGTTTCCCTGGGATGTGGCCTGAAACACCTTTTACCTTACAAGAGATTAAAAAAAAAAAAAAAGGAGCAAGGCAAGCAGAGATGGTGGCATAATGCCTAAGGCATGTGACTGCTAACCAGAAGGCTGGCAGTTCAAACCCACCAGCCACTCCTCGGAAGAAAGGTTGGGCAATCTACTTCCATAGTGACACTGCCTTGGAAACCCAAGGAGAGGTCACTTTGAGTCAGATCCGACTCAATGACAGTGAGTTTGTTTTTTTGGTACCACCAAGAAAGAATGGCTGGGAGCATGCACATCCTTGACTCAGGGTTGCTGTGCTGAGAACATCACAGAACTAGGAGACAATACAGGAGAAAGCCTTCCCCTAGAGCTTGCACCTCAACGAGATTGACTGACACAGTGGCCGCAACTATGGGTTCAGGTATAGCAAGGATTGTGAGGATGGTGCATGACCAGTGTTTTGGTCTGTTGTACACAGGGTCACTATGAGTTAAAGCCTACTTGTGGTGGTTCAGTTTATGTGTCAACTTGGCTGGGCCTGGTTGAGTGGCTGGGCAGCTGGATGTAGTATTCCCCATGATGAGGATGATAATCAACTCCATGGTGGAATCTACTGGGAGCAGCTGAGTAGCTGCCTTAGGGTATGTGGTCTGCTTCTTGTACATAAGCAGAAGCCTTGGGGAATGGTCTCTAGTTTATGGCACACTTGGACCCTGTATGTAGCCCTGTCATTCTTCAACAGCCTGCCATGTTCTGCCAACCTAGGGACTTACAATGGACTTGAATTAGTGGCCTGCTGTATGGTTTGGTAACATTGGGACTGTGCCATTTTATTTGTTGACTTTGGGCTTGTTAGCCTCAGCAGCCAGTATCTGCCTGAGTAAAGAGATGCCTCTAGCTTCAGTGGGCCGGGAGCAAGAGGCAGAGCTGAAGCCCAAGTTCGGGGGGCTTTCACCCAGCCCTTAGAGCCTGGCACTTTGAACTTGGACTTAAAGCCTCCAAACTGTGAGAGAATAATCTCCTGTTTGTTAAGGCCATCCCATTTGTGGTATATTCCTGTCAGAGGAATAACCAGCACTAGGTAACCAGAACACAACTCTATGGCATCTAACAACAACAGAGCTTGCACTCTGAGTTTAGACATATTATCTCCTGAACTACCAGAGAATAACTGTTTGTTAAAGCCATCCACTTGAGATATATCTGTTATAGCATCACTAGAGAACTAAGACAAATAGCAAAAAGGATATTTTGAAAAGCAGAGAGGGGCTAGTAAGATAATTTCTTACCTGCTGAGAGTTTCACTTGATTTGCTGCCTTCACTGGAGTTCCTTAGTGAGTTGTTGCTTCTGTTGGTAGAGGGGTGGGAGAAATTAAAGATAACATAATGGTATTTTCTTATCAATGCTGTGAAGGTTTGTGAGAAAAATAATTTACTCTTTTGTACACCAAAATGTGGAAAAAAAAAAAAAAAGTGGCATCATCTGATAGCTAGCTAGCTAGATTCTAAGTATTAACTTATTAATAAAATGAACATGTTCCTCCAAATCTTACTTTTAGACAGGCACAGGCTCAAGAGTAAGGTTGGGGCAAAGGATCTTCCAGATGGAAAGAAGCTTGAATATAAAAACAAATGAACTTATTTTGGAGATTAGTAGTCCAGTTTGATTAGAGCATAATTTGGAATTGACCTGAAGATCAGCCCTGGTGGCCAAGGGCTGTAAGGACAACTGTGCTGGTAGCCTATGACTAGGAAAGGAAACAGCAAGGAGGGAGACAACCTGAGCTGTGGAC
>NW_006921822.1:3083476-3084776 GCF_000298275.1 Orycteropus afer afer
AAATTAAAAAAAAAAAGAATAGGCTCTGTTTGCCAAGGACAGCAGGGACATATGGAAGGGTGATGATGGGAAAGGAGAGAGGTGGTGAGTATATAAGTGCTGCCAACTAGCGAATAGAGGAGCACAGCACAGTACTCTGCTTACATAGATAACATACAAACAAAACAAAATGAAAATCATGGGCAAGTCACTGCAACATATAATCACCAACTAAATATAAACACAAAAGCATCACAATGCCTCAGAGACAACAGAGCATCAAAGTGCACACAAAGAAGCAAGATAAAGCAGGAGAAACAAGGGAACAGGATACAGATCCAAAACACATCCCTGAGGAAGACGCATTGGAACTCCCTGATAAGGAATTCAAAAGAATTTTATTTAGATATCTTCAATGAATGGAGAGACAGATCAAGGAAAACACTGACAAAATGGAGAAAAACACAGAGAAAACCCTAGAAAATTTCAAAAGACAATACAAGAACAAAATGACAAAATAAATGAAAAATTAGAAATGATACAAAATTTACACATAGAAATCCAGATTAATACTAAATTTTCAGAAATAGATAACACATTGAACAGACAAAGGAGTAGAGTTGAATCAATGGAAGACAGAATTAGTGATATTGAAGGCAAATACCTCAATATTTCTTTGGAAAGTGATCAATCAGAAAAAAATAAAAATAAAAAAAAAAATGAAGAAAGCCTAAAGTTCATGTGGGATACCATCAAAAGGAATAACCTATGCATAATCAGAATTCCAGAACAATAAGAGAAAAATAAAACCACAGAAAAAATTGTCAAAGACTTGTTGGAAGAGAATTTTCCTGGTATGGTGAAAGATGAGAATATATCCATTCAAGAAGTCCAGCGAACCCCAAACAGGATAGGCCCCAAAAGAAAATCACCAACACATATCATCATCAAACTCACCAAAACCAAAGACAAAGAAAGAATCCTGAAAGGACCACAGGAAAAACAAAAGTTACCTACAAGGGGCAACCAATAAGACTAAGCTCAGATTTCTCTGAAGAAACCATGCAGGTGAGAAGACAATGGGATGGTATATATAAAACCCCGAAAGAGAAAAATTTCCAACCAAGAATTATGTACCCAGAAAAACTGTCCCACAAATATGATGGTGAAATTAGGACACTTCTAGATAAGCAGAAATTAAGGGAATTTGTTAAAACCAGACAAACCTTACAAGAGATGGTAAAGGGAGTCCTTTGGACAGAGAACCAACAATAGCAAACAACAACTGACCATTAACATACATGATGACATAACCCAGAAA
>NW_006921822.1:3092612-3109456 GCF_000298275.1 Orycteropus afer afer
AGATAACCAAACTATGGTACATATGCATAATGGAATGCTATGCAACATTAAAGAATAATGTAGAGTCTGCAAAACACTGCATAACATGAATGAACTTGGAGGATATTATGCTTAGTGAAGTTAATCAATCACAGAAGGACAAATACAGTATTAGTTCATTGTTGTGGAGGGTCAAGGAAAGGTTTATATGGAGGAAAACTTTCTTTGTTGGTTGCCAGGGGTGGGAGGGGAGAGGGGGAAACACTGAAAAAAAAAAATTGACCTATGTCACTTTAGTTTTCTGTATTTCACTGTACATAAATTATATTTCAATAAAATGCATTTAAAGAAAAAGAAAATATGACTCTTTCAGTAGATTCTTTTAATCCTATATTGATATTGTTATAATTTCTGGGCCACTCTTCTCTTTCAGAAGTTACATAAACCATTGTAAATAGATATAAGGGAGAAAAAGTTCTTCCATTTTTATATGCTATCTTATATTTCCACCACTCATCTGACAGTTTGTTGTACTGTGGTGGCTTGTATGTTGGTGGAGGCTGGAAGCTATGCCCCCAGTATTTCAAATATCAGCAGGCTCACCCATGGTACACAGATTTCAGTGGAGCTTCCAGACTAAGACAGACTCAGAAAAAGGAATGGGCCTTCCACTTCCAAAAGAATTGGCCAGTGATAACCTTATGAATAGCAGTGAAACACTGTCTGATAATATTACTGGAGAATTTCATGAATAGCCCTGAAACGGTGTCTGATATAGTGCCAGAATATCAGAAGGCACTCAAATTATGACAGAGGAAGACCTGCCTCCTCAAAGCACAGTCAACCTTAATGACATGGATAGAGTAAAGCTTCCAGAATCTCCCTTTGCTAATGTGGCATGACTCAAAATGGAAAGAAACAGCTGCAAACATCCATTAATAACCAGAACATGGACTGTACGAAGTATGAATCTGGAAAAATTGGAAGTTGTCAAAAATGAAATGGAATGCATAAAGACCGATATCTTAGGCATTAGTGAACTAAAATGGACTGGGTTTGGCCATTTTGAATCAGACACCCATATAATCTACTATGCCAGGAATGACAAATTGAAGGGGAAAGGCGTGGCATTCATCATCACAAAAAATGTTTCAAGATCTATCCTGAAGTACAATGCTGTCAATGATAGGATAATATTCATACACCTACAAGGAAGACAAGTTAATACTACTATTATTCAAATTTACA
This sequence comes from Orycteropus afer afer, assembly GCF_000298275.1. NCBI lineage: Eukaryota > Metazoa > Chordata > Mammalia > Tubulidentata > Orycteropodidae > Orycteropus > Orycteropus afer. Next base: position 3,093,840 of record NW_006921822.1, read on the forward strand.
CACCAACCACTAAAGCCAAAGACACAGAAATTAAAGATTTTTACCAACTTCTGCAATCTGAAATTGACCAAACATGCAGTCAAGATGTATTAATTATTACTGGTGATTCGAATTTCAGAATTGGAAACACAGTAGAATCACCAGTAGTTGGAAAATATCATAGAAGTGATGCCAGAGATTGCATAATAAAATTTTGCAAGACCAATGACTTACTCATTGCAAATACCTTTTTCCATTACAGTGACTATACACATGGACCCTGCCAGATGGAATACACAGGAATCAGATCAACTACATCTGTGGAAAGAGGTGATGGAGAAGCTCAATATCTTTGGCCAAAACAAGGCCAGAAGCTGACTGTGGGACAGACCATCAATTACTCACATGCCAAGTTCAAGTTGAAGTTGAAGAAAATTAAAACAGTCTTTAAGAGCCAAAATATGACCTTGAGTATATGTTACCTGGATTTAGAGACCATCTTAGGAATAGATTTGATGCATCAAACACCAATGACCGAAGACCAGACGAATTATGGAATGACATTAAGAACAACATACATGAAACAAAAAAAAAAAGGATCATTAAAAAAAACAGAAAAGGAAGAAAACACCAAAATGGATGCCAGAAGAGACTCAGAAACGTGCTCTTGCATGGAGAGTAGCTAAAGCAAATGGAAGAAATGACAAGGTAAAAGAGCTGAACAGTAGATTTCAAAGAGCAGCTCAAGAAGACAAAGTCAATTATAATGAAATGTGCCAAGACCTGGAGTTAGAAAACCAGAGTGAAGAACATGCTCAGCATTTCTCAAACTGAAAGAACTAAAGAAAAAATTGAAGCTGCAATATTGAAAGACTCTATGGGTAAAATATTGAATGATACAGGAAAAATGAAAAGAAGATGGAAGGAATACACAGAATCACTGTACCAAAAAGAATCAGTCAATTTTCATCTATTCAAGAGGTGACATTTGATCAAGAAACAATGGCACTGAAGGAAGAGGTCCAAGATTCACCAAAGGAATTGGTGAAAAACAAGCCTCCAGGAATTGATGGAATACCCACTGAGATGTTTCAACAAATGGATACTGCACTGGAGGCACTTACTCATCTATATCAAGAAATATGGAAGATAGTTACCTGGCCAACTGACTGGAAGAGATCCATATGTTTACCCATTCCAAAGAAAGATGATCCAACAGAATGTGGAAATTATCGAACAATATTAAATATCACACGCAAGTAAAGTCTTGCAGAAGATAATTCAAAAACAGTTGCAGTAGTATATTGACAAGGAACTCCCAGAAATGCAACCTGGATTCACAAGAAGACGTGGAATGAGGGGTATCACTGCTGATGTCAGATGATCTTGGCTGAAAGCAAAGATGCTTACTTGTGTTTTACTGATTATGCAAAAGTATTTGACTGTAGGGATCATAACAAATTATTGATAATATTGAGAAGAATGAGAATTCCAGAACACTTAATTGTGCTCATGAGGAACCTGTACATAGACCAGGAGACTGTCATCTGAACAGAACAAGGGAATATTGCATAGTTTAAAATCAGGAATGGTGTGCATCAGGGTTGTATCCTTTCACCATACTTATTCAATCTGTATGCTAAACAAATAATCTGAGAAGCTGGACTATATGAAGAAGAGCACAACATCATAATTTTAGGAAGACTAATTAACAGCCTGTGATAAGCAGATGACAACCTTGCTTGCTGAAAGTGAGGATGATTTAAAGCATTTACTGATGAAGATTAAAGACTACAGTCTGCAGTATGGATTCACATCAACACAAAGAAAACAAAAATTCTCACAACTGGACCAATAAGCAGCATAACGATTAATGGAGAAAAGATTGAAATTGTCAAAAATTTCATATTACTTGGATCCACAATCAACACCCATGGAAGTAGCAGTCAAGAAATTAGACAACGTATTGCATTGGGCAAATTTGCTCCAAAAGACTTCTTTAAAGTGCTGAAGAGCAAAGATGTCTCTGAAGACTAAGGTGCACCTAACCCAAGCCATGATATTTTCAATTGCCTCATATGCATATGAAAACTGGACAATGAATAGGGAAAAACAAAGAGGAGTTGATAATATTGAGTTGTGGTGTTGGCGAAGAATACTGAAAGTACCATGGACTTCCAAAAGAACTAACAAATCTGTCCTGGAAGAAGTGCAGTCGAAATACTCATTGGAAGCAAGAATGGCCAGAGTTCGCCTCACCTATTTTGGTCATGTTGTCAGAAGGGACCATTCCCTGGAGAAGGACATCATGCTTGGTAAAGTAGAGGGTCAGTGAAAAAAGGGAAGACCCTCAATGAGATGGACTGAGACAGTAGCTGCAACAACGGGCTCAGGTATAGCAAGTATTGTGAGGCTGGTCAGGTCTGGACAGTGTTTTGTTCTATTGTACATACACTGCTATGAGTTGGAGATGACTTGATGACACCTAGCAACAACAATATCATATATTTATATGGGTAAACATCAGCAAAATTTAAAATAAACAAGAACTCCTCTGAAGTTGATATTCAGAAAACAATTTATTTTAAGGAGCCCTGGTGGTGCCGAATTTAACCGTTTGGCTGCTAACCAAATAGTGATTCGAACCCCCTAGCCAGTCCATGGGAGAAAGATGTGGCTGTCTGTTTCCATAGAGACTAGAAACCAAATTTACGACGCCTTCTTGGGTTTCCGAGGCAGTATCACTATGGCAGTAGATTGCCCAACCTTCCTTCTGAGGAGTGGCTGGCGGGTTTGAACCACCAGCCTTCTGGTTAGCAGTCAAATGCCTTGGGCACTAAGCCACCAGAGCACCTTCCATAGAGATTACAGCCTTGGAAATCCTACGAGGCAGTTCTACTTTGTCCTATAGGGTCACTGTGAGTCAGAATTCGGTTTGGGTGTTTTGGTTAAATTAGATTCCATTGAAATCCTTTTTAGTTTCAGTTAAACAATGTAACAGTTTCCATTCAAGGAACCCAATACACCCATCAATTCTCTTGTAAAGACTCCAAACAGAATTCTCAAATTACTGGCCACATATAAAATTCATGGACCACTAATTAGATTCAGAATCTCAAGATTATTCTCACCTATGGCATATCTCTGCTCTCAGGCTTGATTCAGTGATGCAATCTCTTACTGTGTCATTTCTGTGTAGACAAATATGACTCAGTTAATTGCGTAATGAAAAACTTCTATATTTCATGTATTTTTAGAATAATCAATTGTTCATATATATTTAAGCCTTTGTTAAGCCACAACAGTAGATTTTAGGCCTTCCAGCAAATATTGTAAAGTGCTATCCCCTGCAGTAGCCCTCAGAAATGTTTTCCTTCCATGAGCTTAGGTGTTGGTGACAAATTCTTTTGTAAGATTACAGGAAATTAACTTAAACTTTCTAAAGACAGGAGCCAAATATATTCCTGTTCAATATATTCCAGTACAGCTCAAGCCAATTATTAGTAGCTGAGGTGATGGAAACATGATGAGGACAGCCAAGATGGTCTTGTGTAACAGTTAGTGCTAGGAGCCAGGAGCTCACTTTCACTCCTGGCTTTGCCTTTCTGCTTCATAGGAAGAGAGAGGTCAATCTATTCCTAAATTTCTTTATCTGTCAAATGAACTCAATAATATTATCCTGGCTTAGAAGGCATATTATAGAATTATGACCAAAAAAAAAAAAAAAACCTGCTTTTCTAAAATGAATTTGGAATAAATCATTGGCATGAATACCTTCCTACTGGAGGATTTTGTAATTTTCAGGGTTCTGATTTTCAAAGTAGAACCATGTGGCTGCAGGCAAGTCAATTAACCTTTTGAAACTTGTTTTTCTCATTTGTAAAATGGGATAAACAAACCCTGCCCTGCCTGTCTGAAAGTTTTATTGTGATAATTGAATAAGGTAATGGATATGAAGTCTGTTGAAAATTATAAATTACCATGCACTTCAGGTATCATCTTGCACTGACTACTTTCTGAATAGAATGACTATATTATTTTCTTTTGACGTCAAGTTATTTTGCTGAACGCCTCCACTCACATACTGTTTTCCTTGGTAATAGCAAATACTCTTCAAATTTATTTAAACCTCAGTCTCCCTGAGAGTAACATGGAAAACCTGACAGCAAATCACTCATGACAAAAGCTTTCACGTTCTGAAGGTCACATCAGTCTTACACAGCCACATACAGGCCTCCTAGAGATGGTGTTCTCCCATCATCCTCAGACTTGCTCAGAGGCATAGAGGGTTCATCGTTGATCACACTTCTCAACTCTTGGAGAAGTTGTTTCAGGTCCCTTGTTGGATCTTCCTTCAGTATGTTAGATTTCACAGAGTGCTAAATTAAAATAATTTATAAAACAAAGACACTTTATTTTCCTAGATTCACATGCAATTCCTCTTACAAAATTAACCCAATTTCTTAATCCAAGTAATTAAAAATTATGGAGGAGCAAAAAAAGGAAAATAAAAATTGTTTATATCTTACTACCCAGAGATAAATCAATAATAACCATTCAATAATCAATATCTAATTTATATATGCATATGTGTAGTACATATATTCATTCACATATATGCGCAAATTACTTAAGCAACTTCTTGTAAAGGAGGAACATTCAACATCTTCCTTTTCTGTGGAACTCTATTATATAGAGAAAGTGTATCTCTTCATATATTTACACAATACCTTTAACAGTGGCATTCAAATAAAGGTACTACATTGGCTAGAACTGAATCTATCATGAGCTAGGAAAAAGATAATTCTCTCTTTTTTTTTTTTTTTAGTTTTTCCAGTAAGATTAATATGACATAAGTGAGTTATGTGAAGAGACACTAACAAGAGGATAACGTGGTATTCAGCAAGGGTCAAAGTTTTCCAAAGGCCCTAATTAAATCTCAGAAAATTAAATATTTATACAATGAGCAAAATAAACAGCCAGTAGTATAACTAGCGGTAAAAGTACAAAGCCTGACAACTACATCTCAGTAAATTTTATAAATACCACTTAAAGTATTTCTTTGCTGTAACTATATGCTTAAATAAGTTATCAGTTTTATTACTTAAAAAGTGTAATTACTTTTCTATGCGAACTAAAGTATTATTTTTACAATTTATACACATTTTGTTTCATGTCATTGATTGCAATCCCCATAAGGTAGCCTCACTCAATCCACTTCCTCACCGTGTTTCCTATTTCCATTCCTCCTTGTTTCCTACCCTTTCCTGCCTTCTGAACTCTGTCCTTGGGCAAATGCGGCCCTTTTGGTCTAGAATGGTTGATTGTTCTAAGGAGTCTATACTTCCCTATTGTTATTGCTCACCTTAAAGACCTGTCTATTGCTTGGTTGAAAGTAGAGCAATGGGTGTAAGTTCAGATACAGACTTGAAGGGTGACTGAGGGCCATAGTTTTGGGGGTTCCACAAGCAGCAATTATCTTGTGTGTGTGTGTGTGTGTGTGCGTGTGTGCGTACACTTTGGGTGCAAATTTACAAAGCAGATTTGTTTTAAATTCAACAGTTCATGCATATTTGATTTCACAGTCCCGACTATAATCCCCAACCATAAAAAACCCTCCTCTCTCCTCCATGACTATCCTCTCCCCATATCCGTCTTATCTATGCCTGCCTGCCTATCCAGCTTTCCTTCTATGTGAATGCTACCCCTCTGATGTTTCATGGTTGATTGATCTAAGGGTGCATCTCCCTGGGGTAGGTGTTCTGCATGTAGGTCTTTCTACTGTTGGGCTGAGAGGCAATCCACAGGAGTCCATTTCTAGTCCTGAAGGAATAATCTGGGGCCATAGCCTCAGAGGTTTCACCAATTTCTATTAGACCAGTATTTCTGGTCATTTTTGTGTTTTTGATTTTTTTTTCTACATTTTTCCTCCCACTCTAACCAGGATATCCAATTCTGATTCCTTTCTGAGTGGTTGGCATTGGTAGCCAGGCACCATCTAGTTCTTCTGGTCTCGGGATCATGAAGGCTGAGGTCCTTCATCGTGGTCCATCATATCTTTAGACTGTTTCCACATGACTTTGATTTTCTTTATTCTTCATTGCTCCAGGCAAAAGGAGACCAATAGTTGCATCTTAGATGGCCACTTGAAAGCTGTTAAGATCCCAGTCACTCCTCACCAAAGCAGGATGCAAAACAAGATTATTATCTACTATGTTGTGCCAATTGATCACGATGTCCTCTGAGACTATGGTCCCGAGCCTGCAGGCCCAGTGATTCTCTCTCTCAAGGTGTTTGGTTGTCTCAGAGAAGCTACTCCATCCCTGTCCTCTATTACTTCTGTAATGTATGTGGATAATTTTGTAGCACAAGTTCATATGTAAGACTATCTTCAGCCAAATCTATCCTTGGTCTTGGATATATTCCTGTTCACCTATCCCCACCTGATCTTCTCACTCTATGCATTTATCCATTGCCTACTGTTTAGCAACACTTTGTCTCACCTACTTTGGTCATGTTAGAAGGGACCATTCCCTGGAGAAAGATACCATGCTTGGTAAAGTGGAGGGTCAATAAAAAAGGGGAAGGTCCTCAACAAGACAGATTGACACAGTAGCTGCAATGATGGGCTAAGGTATAGCAAGAATCGTGAGGCTGGCATAGGACCAGGAGTGTTTTGTTTGGTTGATACAGGGTCGCTGCAAGTCAGAGATGACTCGATGGCACCTAACCACAACAACAGTTCCCTGGGTGAGGTGCCTGCTGGATTGCAGGTGGTGGGTCCTATTATCCTGGCTGTAGAGGCTGTGGCCACTCCAGATGGTCTGGCAGAGGTTCATGCTCAAGCCAGGAGCTCTGCCCTCTGCCTTCTGAGCACCTAAGCAGGATTGGAGACATGCACCCAGCATCTTCGATGAGTTCATTTACTCATTTATTCAAAAAATGAATTTCCTTTGCACATTTGCCATTCACTATGGGGCTCAGGTATAGCAAGGATTGTGGGGCCGGCACAGAACTGGGCAGTTTTTGTTCTGTTGTACATGGGGTTGCTATCAGTGGGAGCCAACTCAATGGCACCTAACAACAACTAGTGTTTGGTGCAAGGAGCTCTGGTGTCATAGTGCCTAAGGCAGTTGACTGCTAACCAGAAGGTTGGTGGTTCAAACTCACCAGCCACTCTGCAAAAGGAAGACTGGGCAATCTACTTCCATAAAGATTTATCACCTCAGAAACCCAAAGGTGGTTGCTATGAGTCAGAATTGACACGATGGCAGTGAGTTTGATTTTTTTGGTTTAGTGTTTGGTGCCACTGGTAATGCAATATTGTGCATGTAGTGGTTGTCTGTATCTTTTTTGCACATTTCAAGCAGCAATTATAATTATTATTTTTTAAAATTTTTTTATTGTGGTTTGGGTGAAAATTTACAGAGGAAATTCACTTTCCATACACTGTCTCATGATATCGACTACAATTTACCACAAAGCAACAACTTCCCTCCCACTTCCTCCTGACAGTCACCTCTTCCTTGTGTCCATCCCTTCATGCACCCCTGCCCCTGAGCTGTCTTCCTGTGCATAAACAGCCTTTCTTTCTCCCATGATTGTTCTCTCTAAGGAGTGTATTTACCTCAGGTAAATGTTCAACTCCTATGCCTGTCTTTTGCTTGGCTGAAAGTCACAGGCGTGGGCTCAATTCCAGACCTGAAGGGCAGGTAGGGGCCATAATCTCTGTGGTTCCACCAGGCTCTATCAGACCAGCAAACCTGGTCCCCACCCCCTTTTTTTTTCCCAAATGATTTTGAGTTTTGTTCCACATTGTTCTCCCTCTCCATCCAGAATCTCCTACATAGATCCCCCTCTGAGTGGTTGACAGTGGTAGTGGGCACCATCTAGTTCTTCTAGCCTCATAGTCATATAGGCTGAGGATCACATGGTGTACCAGTCGCTAGGACTAATTGTTTCCATGAATCTTTGGTTTTCTTCATTCTTCTTTGCTCTGGACATGGAGAGACCCATCGCTGCATCTAGATGGCTGTCAAGCAGCAATTATTTTTAACTGAAGGAAAAGTAAACTTGACATAATTATAACAAATGTTAACCATTTAACAGATAAATATTTATTGAGATACACACACACACACACACACACACATATCTCCTGCTTTATGTAAAGAACTTTGCTACAAGCTGAGGTATAGGGTCTATCCCCAGATACCATGTGTATTTAGTTCAAGCTGAGCAATCTGAAGGCATTGGCAAAGGACTCCTTAAGGTTATGGAAACAAAATAGACAATGCAAAAATACACACTTCTCTCACGTATCAATAAACTTTAGGAAGTTTTGTTCCACAGATTTATCCTGAGGAGAAAGACCTCCAAGAAATATTGTTCAGTGTAAAAAAATAAAGTTGCAAAGCATTATGTATAGTGTAGTTTCATTTACATTAAAAATCTATAGATGTGTGTATGTATTTAACTCTATGTGTATATATATATATGTGTGTGTGTGTGTGCATATGTATCATCTATACATGCAAATGCACAGAAAAAGACCTGAATGGTTAACAGTGGTTAACTTTGAGGAGAGCAGTGGGAGTAAGGAAAAGATGAAAGATAATGTCTACCCCTTTACTGTTGAAGTTTTACATTGAACACCTCTTTATATATTACTAACTAGTTACTGCTGAGACTGCTGAGTCAACTCTAATTCATAGTGACCCAATGTCTGTCAGAGTAGAACTGTACTCCATAAGATTTCCAATGGCTGATTTTTCAGAAGTAGATTGCCAGGCCTTTCTTTGGAGGTGTCTCCAGGTGGACTCAAGCCTCCAAACTTTTGGTTAGCAGCAGATCTCGTTAACCATTTGCACCACCCAGGGCCTTCCTGTATATTATAAACCAAAAAGCCAAACCAAACTCACTGCAGTCAAGTCGATCCTGACATAGCTACCCCTCCTTGGGTTTCTGAGGCGATATCTCTATGGAAGCAGATTACCTAATCTTTCTTCTGAGGAGTGGCTGGTGGGTTTGAACCTCCAGGCTTCTGATTAGCAGTCAAATGCCTTAGGCACGATGTCACCAGAGTTCCCTTCTATGTATTATAATATATCCAAAATATAGGAGAGTGGTTATTTCTTGCAGGAAGGTAAAATGAGTTGGGATAGAGAAAAGCACAGAGGTAAGTTACTGGTAATGTTCTGGTTGTTAGGATGGGCTGTGGGATCAGTTATATTCACTGCTATTTTGAACAAATAAATAATCTAATGAAGTTATGTAAAGATTAACAATGAAAACGTGTCATAAACCAACGATTATGACTAATCCAATTCTGTGCACCAATTCTGTGCAAGTGTGTGGGCCAAATCTTTTCTTCCTATTCCATTAAATATAAATACAGAAGTGGACAAGGGACACATGTATTATCTGGAAGCACTGTGTGTGTGTAGCATGGGATTAGAATCAAACAGATGTGGGCACTAATTTTGGCTCCTCTGCTTACTTGTTCACAGTGGCCCTGGTGAGTGCCTCCCTCCTCATTTTTTAAATAAGATAATATAATCTATCCTTTTGAATTATTGTGAAGGTTAGAAATAATGTATATAAAGTGATTGACCCATAGTCAGAATTAAATCAATGATAGTCATTATTTTCTTTACTAACATAGGTTTCATTTCGATGAAAAATGAATAAATTTTGAACTGCCAACTTAATTAAGAGGATTCTTTTAGAGGCCAAAGCCTCAAGTGAAATTATACCATGCAAGAGATAATGAGTCTTGCTCCAATCCTGATGCTATGTTCTTCTTCATATAGTCCAGCTTCTTGGATTATTAGCTCTGCACACAGACTGAATAAGTATGGTGAAAGGATATAACCCTGATGTACACCATCCTGATTTTAAACCATGCAGTGCCCCCCGGTTCTATTCGAATGATGATCTCTTGGCCAATGTACAGGTCCCTCATAAGCACAATTAAGTGCTCATTCTTCTCAATGTTATCCATAATTCATTATGATCCACACAGTCAAATGCCTTTACATAGTCAATAAAACACAGTTAGACATCTTTCTGGAATTCTTTGCTTTCAGTCAAGATCCATTTGACATCAGCAACAATATCTCACTCCATGTCTTCTTCTGATTTCAGGTTGAATTTCAGGCAGTTCCCTGTTGATGTTCTGTTGCAACCAAATTTGAATCATCTTCAGCAAAATTTTACTTGCATGCAATATTAATGAAATTGTTCAATAATTTATACATTCTGTTGAATCATCTTTCTTTGGAATGGGCACAAATACGGATCTCTTCCAGTTGGTTGGCCAGGTAACCATCTTCACAATTTCTTTGCATTAATGAATGCGCACTTCAAGCTCTGCATCTGTTTGTTGAAACAACTCAAGGGGCATTCTGTCAATTCCTAGAGCCTTGTTTTTTGCCAATTCCTTCAGTGCAGCTTGGACTTCATCCTTCAATATCATTGGTACTTGATCATATGTTGCCTCCTGAAATGGTTGATCATTGACCAATTCTTTTTGGTACAGTGACTGTGTATTCCTTCCATCTTCCTGCATTGTGCAATATTTTGCCAATGGAATCCTTCCATATTGCAACTGAAGGCTTGAATTTTTTTTTTTTTTTTAAAGTTCTTTCAGCTTGAGAAATGCTAAGCATGTTCTTCCTTTTTGGTTTTCTGACTCTAGGTCTTTGCACAGTTCATTATAATACTTTACTTTGTCTTCTTAAGCTGTCCTTTGAAATCTTCTGTTGAGATCTTTTGTATCCTCAGTTCTACCATTTGCTTTAGTTACTCTCCATTCAAGAGCAAGTTTCAGAGTCTCTTCTGACATCCATTTTAGTCTTCTGTTTCTTTCCTCTCTTTTTAATGACCTTTTGCTTTCTTCACCTATGATGTTTTTGATGTCATCCCACAGTTCTTCTGGTCTTCAGCCACTGGTGCTCAATGCATTAAACCTATTCTTCAGATAGAGAAGTTCAATATCATCAGTCAGAATAAGGCCAGGGGCCAACTGTGGAACAGACTATCAATTACTCATATGCAAGTTTAAGTTGAAGCTGAAGAAAATGAAAACAAGTCTGTGAGAGCCAAAATACAACCTTCAGTATATCTCACCTGAATTTAGAGACCATATGAAGAAAAGGTTTGATTGTATCAATGACCAAAAACCAGAGGAGCTGTGGGATGACTACATGGAAACCCACTCTTGCAGTCACTGTGTAAATCCATCTCATTAAGGGTGATCTTCTTTTTTGCTGACCCTTTGGCAACATTAAAGAATATGGAAGAATCCATGAATCACCTCATAAAAAGGATGAACTTGGTGGACATTATGCTCTCTGGTGGCATAGTGCCTAAGGCATTTGACTGCTAACCAGAAGATTGGCAGTTCAAACCTACCAGCCACTCTATGGAAGGAAGACGGGGCAATCTATTTCTGTAAAAGTTTACCACCTCAGAAACCCAATGAAGGTCACTATGGGTCAGAATCTACTTAATGGCAGTAAGTTTGGTCATTTTTTTTCTTTTGCTTTTGCTTTACCAAGCATGATGTCTTTTTTACATTACATATATACTTTTCCTGAACTTTCTAAGTACGACAGGTTAAATTAAAAATGTTCTAAAGTTGCTAATATTTGAACTAAAGGGAATAAAAATGATTTATGATTTATGATTAATAAAATCTGCATGATTATAAGTAATTTCACATATAGTTCATGAAAAACAATATACAGCAACTTATTTGTACCTTGATAAAGTATTAAATATATCACCAATATGCCACTGGCATTTTAGTTATGCTTATTTTAGCCATCTCAATCTTATTTTGTTATCTATCATGCTTATGATGGAAATAACTAAAGAATTGAATAGAAGACTAGTAAATAATTTACTTTAAATATTGTTAACATTATACCTACTGAATATTTCACGTTTCTTTTTCCCAGAGAAAACAAGAAATAGCAAAGAAAACATTTCCATTCATTTCATCTTTGTTGGATTTATAGGAAAAGTATAAATCCAAAATATAGTAATTGAAAATGTAATAACTATAAAGACATTTTTAATGCAATTCTTCCCAATTTAAAATTATTTACATATTATGTATGTCATTACTTACATATTATGTCATTTTCTTCATGGATTGTAAGACTAGTTAGTTACTTACATGCGACAGAAAGCTGCCTGTAGACTGGGAAGATGGTACATTAGAATGAGAACGACCAGCAGGTGAGGGCTGTAGAAGCCGTGGTTTCACAGAAGAATTTGAAGTGTAGCCAGGGCCCTGAAGTTCCTGGAAAACAATACAGGTGTGAGCAAAATAATTGCCAATTTATAAGTACAAAGAATTGTGATATAAAAAATGTATTTTTTTTCAAATATAATTACAGTCTCACATGTTGAACTTATACATAGTTATTAAAGTGTTAAGTAAGATGATTACAGATGTTTAAGTAATTCTGAGACCTAGGTATGTGCTTAGGTAGGTACAGTCACACTGTAGGCTGATGAAAGCATTCCAGAAGTGAAGACATACCTAGGGTGCTATTACACTGGTTTCTAACTCCTGACAAAAGACTAGCATAGTACTGAGAAAGATTCTCTACAGCTATGGAGTGCTCTTGCCTATGAAAGTATCCATCATTGAGGCTCTTAAGTATGTGTTCAACTTTAAAACATATTTCTGAAAAGTAGGCATATATTGTAGTGGAAAATGTGTTGTCGTTAGGTGTCATTGAGTCAGTTCAGAACTAAACAGTCTGGTCCTGTGCCATCCTCATAGTTGTTGCCATGTCTGAGCCCACTGCTGGTAATCACTATGTCAATTCATCTCATTGAGGGTCTTCCTCCTTTTCACTGACCTTCTATTTTACCAAGCAAGATGTCATCTCCAGGGACTAGGCCTCCCCCACCTTTTTTAAAAATTTTATTGTGCTTTGGGTGCAAATTTACAGAGCAAAATTTGTTCTACATTCAACAGGTGTACTTTTGATTTCACACTCCAATTATCATCCTCACCATAACAAACTCTCCTCTCCTCCCATCCCTGTGACTACCCCTTTCCTGTGCCCTTCTTAACTATGCACTCCTGTCTGTCCAGCTTTGCCTCTATGTGAATGCTGTCCCTCTGGCCCTCATGCCAATTGCTCTAAGAGTGTATTTCCCTAGAGTAGGTGGGTGCATCACCCTGGGGTAGGTGATATATGTAGGTCTTTATACTGTTGGGCTGAGAGCCAATCCATGGGAATTAATCCAATTATAGGCTTGAAGGGTGACCTGGGACCATAGTCTTGAGGTTCCACCAGACTCTATCAGACCAGTAATTCTGGTCATTTTTGTGTTTCTCTGAATTTTGTTCCACATTTTTCCTCTCACTCTATCCAGGATCTCCTGTTTTGATCCCTTTCTGAGCAATTGGCATTGGTCAACAGGCACCATCTAGTTCTGGCCTCAGGTTCCTTCATATCCTTGGACTAATTATTTCCAGATGCCTTTGATTTTCTTCACTCTTCTTTGCTCCAGATGAGAGAAGATCAACAGTTGCTCTTAGATGGCTACTCACAAGCTTTTAAGACCCCAGTCTCTACTCACCTAAGTAGGTTGTGGAACAAGATTTTTATGTACTATGTTGTGTCAATTAAGCTTGATGTCCCCCAAGAGGGACTAGTCCTTTTTGATAACATGTCCAAAGTACACAAGACAAAGTCTTGCCCTCCTCATTTATAAGGAGCATTCTGGCTGTACTTCTTCTAAAATAGATTTGTTCATTCTTCTGGTGATCCATGGTGTATTCAGAATTCTTCATCAACACCAAATTTCAAAGGCATCAATTCTTCCTCATTCAGCTTTCACATGCATAGCAAAAACCAAAACCTAACTCACTGTTGTTGAGTCGATTTGATTCAGCTCATAGCAACCCCTCCTTGGGTCTGAGGCAGTATCTCTAGGGAAGTAGATTGCCCAATCTTCCTTCTGAGGTGGGTTTGAACTGGCAGCCTTCTGTTCAGCAGTCATATGCCTTAGGCACTACACCACCAGAGCTCCTCATGCATAGCAGGCAACTGAAAATACTATGACTTGAGTTGGGTGCACCTTAATCAGTGGCATAGTGCCTAAGGCATTTAACTGCTAACCAGATGGCTGTTGGTTCAAACCCCTCAGCCACTCCTCAGAAGGAAGACTGGGCAATCTACTTCCATGGAGATATCACCTCAGAAAGCCAAGGAGGGGTTGCTATGAGTTGGAATTGACTCAACAGCAGTGAGTTTGGTTTAGTTTTGTTTCTTTGCAGATTTGCCCAATGCAATGTGTTGCTTGATTTTCATCTAACATCAGCAATGATATCACTTAGTGGAAAACGTACTACTCTGAAAAAAAAACTTTTTTTTTTTTGCTGCAATCTGTACATTCCCTTATTGAGTAGTTTGTGACACACTTTGCACATTGCCTGGTGCATAGTAGGCATTCAATAAACATTTGTTGAATGTACAGTTTTCATAATTATTTTAGGGCTTTAAAATATTCTTTGAATTTAATACATTCTAATTTTTAAAATTCCATGGTGTTGAATATTTTGATGGTGTCCCATTTTTTTTTTTTTTTTACTTTTATAAAAAGTACTAAAGGGAACATGTTTGAGAATATACATTTATGGGTGTCTTCATTCTTTAGTGCTGTTATAAAAAAAATACCACAAGTGGGTGGCTTCAACAAATAAGTTTATTTTCTTACAGAGAACCTGGCTCAAAGTCCAAGTTCAGAGGGCTGGCTCTAGGGCCTACATGGAGGCTCCTTGACCTTAGGCTTTAGCTCTGCCTACCAGGCCCACTAGAATAAGCTAGAGACTTAACCTAACTCACACAGCTGCTGGGTGTTGTTATTGTTAGGTGCTGTCAAGTTGGCTCCAACTCATAGTGACATATGTACAACAGAATGAAACACTGCCCAGTCCTGTACCAGCCTCACAATACTTGCTATATCTGAGCTCACTGTTGCAGCCACTGTGTCAATCCATCTCATTAAGGGTCTTCCCCTTTTTCGCTGACCTTCCACTTTACCAAGCATGATATCCTTCTCCAGGGAATGTTTCCTTCTGACACATAACCAAAGTAGGTGAGACAAAGTCTGGTTATTTTCGATTCCAATGAGCACTCTGGATGCACTTCTTCCAGGACAGATTTGTTCATTCTTCTGGCAATCTATGGTACTTTCAGTATTCCTCCTCAACACCACAACTCAAAAGCATCAAGTATTCTTCGGTCTTCCATATTCATTGTCCATTTGCTGATGTGGCACGAATCAAAATGGGAAGAAATAGGTGCAAGCATCCATTAATAATCAGAACATGAAATGTGCAAAGTATGGATCTAGTAAAATCTGAAGTTGTCAAAAATGAAATGGAACACATAAAGATCAATATGCTAAGCATTGTTGCTGTTGTTGTTAGGTGCCGTCGAGTTGTTTCCAACTCATAGCAACCCCATGCACAGCAGAACGAAACACTGCCCGATACCACGCCAGCTCCATGATCCCTGCTATACTTGAGCACATCATCGCAGCCACTGTGTCAACCCATCTTGTTGAAGGCCTTCTCCTCTTTCGTTGACCCTCCACCCTACCAA
>NW_006921822.1:3111856-3121697 GCF_000298275.1 Orycteropus afer afer
TTCCATGTTCCTATGATTAATGGATGTCTGCAGCTGTTTCTCTTCAACTTGAGTGTGCCACATTAGCAAATGGAAGTCTCAAAAGCTTTACCTTATCCATATGAGTAAGGCTGGGTTTACTCAGATGTGGCAGCTCTTTCCCAGTCCTATTTTGAGAGCCTTCTAACCTAACTGGACTATTATTAAAGTTGTGCAGTAAAGTATCAGACATTGTTTCTTTGCTATTCATAAGGTTTTCCCTGGCCAATTCTTTGAGAAGTGGATGGCCTCTCCCTTCTTCCTAGTCTGTCTCAGTCTGTAAGCTGGGCTGATACCTGTGCACTGTGTGCATCCTGCTGGGTTTGAAACACCAGTGGCTCAGCCTCAAAACTCACATCAACACGTCACCATGGTAGGACAAACTGACAGACAAGTTTGTCTCCCTGTTGGAAACCTCTCCTACCACCCTTACCTGGGTCTTGTGGCTGACTGCTCCTCTGTCCAGTTTCTTGGGCCTTTTAATTCCCTTTCTCCTGCTCTCCTACCCTGCTGCTTTGGGCGTGTCTGGGCTCCCTCTCCTCACCTGGATCCCTGCGACTGACTGCCCCTCTGTCCAGGTTCCTGTGCCTTTTAATCCTCTTCCTCCTGCTCTTCTGCCCTGCTGCTTTGGGCGTGCCTAGGTTCACTCTCCTCACCTGGATCCCTGTGGCTGACTACTCTTCTGTCTGGGTTCCTGGGCCTTTTAATCCCCTTTCTTCTGCTCTCCTGCCCTGCTGCTTTGGGCGTGCCTGGGTTCCCTCTCCTCACCTGGATCCCTGCGGCTCACTAATCCTAAGCATTAGTGAGCTGAAATGACCTGGTTTTGGCCATTTTGAAACAGACAACCATATGATCTACTATGCCAGGAATGACAAATTGAAGAGGAATGGTGTGGCATTCATCTTCACAAGGAATGTTTCAAGATCTATCCTGAAGTAAAATGCTGTCAGTGATAGGATAATATCCATGCACCTACAAGGAAGACCAGTTAATACTATTATTACTTAAATTTACGCACCAACCACCAAAGCCAAAGATGAGGAAATTGAAGATATTTACCAACTTCTGCAGTTTGATATTGACCAAACATGCAATCAGGATGTATTGATTATTACTGGTGATTGGAATTTGAGAGTTGGAAACAAAGAAGACTGAAATTCCTATTACCAAGGCCATATTTCCCACTGGTAGTTGGGAAATACGGCCTTGGTAATAGGAATGATGCTGGAGACCACATGATAAAATTTTGCAAGACCAACAACTTATTCATTGAAATTACCTTTTTTCAACAACATAAATGGTGGCTATACATGAGGACTTCTCCACATGGAGTACAGAGGAATCAGACTGACTACATCTGTGCAAAGAAGAGATGGAGAAGCTCAATATTTTCAGCCAAAACAAGGCCAGGAGCTGACTGTAGAACAGACCATCAACTGATCATATGCAAGTTCAAGGTGAAGCTGAAGAAAACTAAGACAAGGTCACAAGAGCCAAAATATTACCTTGATTATATCCCACCTGAGTTTAGAGATCATCTAAAGAATATGTATCAAACACCAATGACCAAAAACCAGAGGAATTGTGGGATGGCATAAAGAATATCATCCATGAAGAAAGCAAGAGGTCATTAAAAAGACAGGAAAGGAAGAAAAGGCCAAAATGGATGTCAGAAGAGACTCTGAAACCTGTTCTTGAATGGAGAGTAGCTAAAGCAAATGGAAGAAATGACAAGATAAAGGTGCTGAACAGAAGATTTCAAAGAGTAGCCTGAGAAGACAAAGTCAATTATTATAAGGAAATGTTCAAAGACCTGGAGTTAGAACATCAAAAGTGAAGAACATACTCAGCATTTCATTAAGCTGAAAAAACTGAAGAAAAAAATTCAAGCCTTGACTTGTGATACTTAAAGATTCTATGGGCAAAATATTGAATGATACAGGAAACATCAAAAGAAGATGGAAGGAACACACAGAGTCACTGTATCAAAAAGAATCAGTTGATGTTCATCCATTTCAGGAGGTGGTATATGATCAAGAACCAATGGTACTGAAGGAAGAGGTTGAAGCTACACTGAAATAGCTGGTGAAAAACAAGGCTCCAGGAATTGATGGTATACCCATGGAGATGTTTCAACAAACAGCTGCCATGCTGGAGGCGCTTACTCATCTATGCCAAGAAAGTTGGAAGACAGCTCTCTGGCCAACTGACCTGAAGATATCTATATTTGTACCCATTTCAAAGAAAAGTGATCCCACAGAAAGTGGAAATTATCGAACAATATCATTAATATCACATGCAAGTAAAATCTTGCTGAAGCTAATTCAAAAAAGATTGCAGCGATATACTGATAGAGAATTTCCATAAAGGCAAGCTGGATTCAGAAGAGGATATAGAATGAGGGATATCATTGCTGATGTCAGATGGATCTTGGGTGAAAGCAAAGAATACCAGACAGATGTCTACCTGTGTTTTACTAAGCATGTAAAAGCATTCAACTGTGTGGATCATAACAAATTATGGATAACATTGAGAAGAATGTGAATTCGAAAACATTTCATTGTGCTCATGAGGAACCTGTACATGGACCAGGAGGCTGTCATTCAAATAGGACAAGGGGATACTGCATGGTTTAAAATCAGGAAGGGAGTGTGTCAGGGTTGTATCCTTTCACCATCCTTATTCAATCTGTATGCTGAGCAAATAATCTGAGAAACTGAACTATATGAAGAAGAATGTGGCATCAGGATTGGAGAAAGACTCATTAACAATCTGCAATATGCAGACAACACAACGCTGCTTGCTGAAAGTGAAGATGACTTGAAGCACTTACTGATGAGGATTAAAGACTGCAGTCTGCAGTACAGATTATACCACAATGTAAAGAAAAAGCAAATCCTCACAACTGGGCCAATAAGCAGCATCATGATAAACGGAGAAAAGATTCAAGTTGTCAAAGATTTCATATTGCTTGGTTCTAATGGAAGCAGCAGTCGAGAAATCAGATGACATATTGCATTGGGCAAATCTGCTCAAAAGACCTCTTTGAAGTGCTGATGAAGAAAGACATCTCTTCGAAGACTAAGGTGTGTGTAACCCAAGCCATGGTGTTTTCAATCGCCTCATATGCATGTCCAAAATGAGTAGGTAAAATGGAAATTATTGGCTCACAGGCTGAAAAGGCAACAGTCCCAAGATTGGCAGGCAATGTGGCAGGCTGCTAGTTCAAGTTCAGGAACTGGAGGTGAAGACTGAACCAAATGCAGGATCCTTTCCATATATATACTGGAAGCAGGCCACACCCTGAAGGCATCACTCCAACTGATTAACTGCTCACAGCAGATTACACCATGGAGGTGATTACACCATGTCCAATCTCATCATGAGGAATAACTACATGCACCCTGCTGCCAAGCCACTCAAAATGTGCCAGCTAAGTAGACATACAACCTTAACTACCACAGTGGGTCA
This sequence comes from Orycteropus afer afer, assembly GCF_000298275.1. Classification (NCBI taxonomy): domain Eukaryota; kingdom Metazoa; phylum Chordata; class Mammalia; order Tubulidentata; family Orycteropodidae; genus Orycteropus; species Orycteropus afer. The sequence goes on from NW_006921822.1 coordinate 3,115,346, forward strand.
GATGAATGACATTTCTCTAAGCTTCTTAGGAGTGAGATGAAAAACAAAGGGTATGAGCATCTTTATGGTTCTTGTTACATATTGCTGAATTGTCTTTGTAGTTCCAAAATTGTAGCATTTTGGGAGAGTCACTGCAGCAAAGACTAGAAGCCAGCAGCTAGCTGTTGGTATCACAAAAGCCCCTGTATATGGCTACACAGACACTTCCCACATTCCTTTCTTTCATGGATGATTAAAACAAAAAGGAAACCTTGTGCTAGGAACTGGCTTACAGTTTCCAATGAATGAAAGATCGTGTTACATAAATGACCAGAGGCTAGCTGGATAAACAAGAGAAACTCAGAGTTTGCATTCTTTCCTAGAATCTAAAAGTAGTGTTTTGGAGCATGGATTCACAATTCTGTTTTTAACTTATTTTTAAAATATCAAAGACAAGCACTAGATGTCACAATAAGTTAACATAATGGACTTTCATATCTGGAGATACAGGTTCAAAACTCCTCGGTTAAAGTAAATATGCATTTTCTGGCTCCTTAGATATATCTAATGGATATTTCATTCACTCTCAAATTTGAAAATTTGACAAGATGATCCCAGCATCTTTGTTTGCACCGTGCCCTGAGGACTGGAAGCCCACATGAGGTAAAGCAAATGTCATAACTAAGCTGAGGGGAGAGACAGCCTCATTTCCTACTCCTCTCACCATACACATCTCTAGGGATTCCTACCCACTGTTCAATATTTCCTCTTCAAGAAGCATTGACTTACACAGCAGCTGTTTAAGAAAACAGGAAACTGAGGGGCGGGGCGAGACAATATTTTTGTTTTTCATTCAGATTACGTCACTTTAGGGAACTAACAAGCCAAACACACTCCTGCTTTGGGCCTTTGCGCTTGCTCAACCCCTCGGTGGGAAATACTCTTCCTTCAGATATCCCCAAAGATATTTTTATGTTTCCCTCTCTTACTGTAAACTAAAGATAAAGCATAGTGATTCAATATGAGAAAAGACAGATGAGGTATGTAATAATATTTATACAAATTCTATAATTGCTAGTATCAGATAGTATTGAAAGTACTCTTGAATGCATTAAAGGTACATGACAAAAATGTAAAAGTATATCAAAGAAAGGCATTATTTTTGCTTAATTTACTACTTATGATAAAAACAAACAAACTTACTTTTACATCCAAAGTGTGTTGAAGTTTTAGGCGCATAGATTCTTGTTCTTGGCGCTGTATTATATCTTGACATTCTGCAAACTGCAAAGATGCCTACGATCAAGCAACCACATGTGGTTTATCGTTGATTCTTTATTTACTTGTATTTTATTTACCTATAAATGCAGAGTTGCCACCTCTTGAAGGAAATGTCTCCCACTCTTGGACTGTACTGCAATGATCTATTTATTTATCTGTTTTATTCAATAAACTGAGAGCCACTGGAGGCCATATCTTTATCCTCTGTGTCTTCAGCACATAACTAGCAATTAGTATGTGGAGGATATTCAAAAGAATGAATGAGTTAAGGATGAGATGAGCAAAGTTTATAGCAAAATATAAAAGTTTATGTGAAAATAACCAAAAATGAAATTCATTAAGTGAGTCAATTTATCATGTTTGAAGAAGCAAATGGGCATAGGTGATATCACAGTTTTTTTTTTTCCCCCCTAACCAAGAAGGCTCTAGTTACTTAGGAATCATAAGGGCTGGTGTTGGTAAATTTTAGGCTTCCAGAATTTTTAAGTGAAAGGAAGAGAGATTTATCCCTCTATAATAAATGGCAATCACAAATATAGTGTAATTGAGTCTTCTTATTCTTTAAGCTTCTTATTCTTTTTTGGACTCCACAAAGTGCCAAACATTAGCATTACTTCATCATTTTATTAACATTATTAATAGACTGTATTCCACCTAGTGCCCAAGTCATTTATTGGTGGTAAGTTACATATTCATGGAGGCATATTTACTTATTCAGGCCACTAAGGATATCAGGAACATCTAATATCTAATACCTGTTTCCGTGGCCCTGTGATGTGGGGTGAATCGTGGCCCAAAAAAGGTATCTCCAAGTCCTAACCCCCCTTACTTGTGAATGTGCCCTTATATAAGAAGAATGTTTTTGCAGATATAATAAGTTAAAGATCAAGAGATGATCTTCCTGGATTAACCAGGTAAATCCTAGATCCAGTGATGTGTGTCTTTATAAGAGACAGAAGGGGAGAGGCAATGGAGATGAAGACAGAGATTGGTATGATGTGTCTACAAGCCAAGGAATGCCAGAGATTGTTGGCAGCCACCCAAACCTTGCAGAGAGGCATGGAACAGATTCTCCCTCAGAGCCTCCAGGAGAACTCAACCATGCCAGCACCTTATTTTCAGACTTCCGTGACAGAATAAATTTCTGTTGTTTTCAAGCCATCTAGGAAGGAAAATTGGGTAGTTTACTTCTGTAGAGATACTGCCTCAGAAACCCAACGAGGGATCACTATGAGTTGAGATCCACTCAATAGCGTGACTTTAGTTTTGGTTTGAGTTTGTAGTAATTTGTTCAGGCAGCCCTAATCGCAAATGCAAATGCAAACGCAACCAGTGCTGTGGAGTCATTATCCAACTCATAGCTCCCCTCCTTGGGTTTCAAGGCGGTATCACTATGGAAGAAGATTGCCCAACCTTCCTTCCGAGGAGTGGCTGGTGGGGTTGAACCGCCAGCCTTCTGGTTAGCAGTCAACTACCTTAGGCACTACATCACCAGAGCTCCTTGGAAATTAATACACTCTATTAGGCTGGTAAGAAGCTCTGGTAGCATAGTGCCTAAGGCACTTGACTGCTAACCAGAAGGCTGGAGATTCAAACCCACCAGCCACTCCTCTGAAGGAAGATGGGGCAATCTACTTTCATAGAGATACTGCCTCAGAAACCCAAGGAGGGGTTGCTATGAGTCGGGTCCGACTCAATGGCACATAACAACAACAACATTAGGCTGGTAAAGATAATTTTGCAAAAAGGATACATCATGACTATGTTTTTAAGGCTCAGAAGAGCCTTCTCTATAAGATATAGTCTTCTTTTGTGTTAGGTAATTAGAATACAATAAAAATTAATAGACTCAGTTCCTATTGATATAGAACTTACATTCAGAACAATTCTGTTTAGTTAATAATATTTAGTTGATAACTACTTCATATATTTCGTGAATATACCTTATCAAGAGCAATTTCCATATTAGCGACCTTTTCCTTCAAACGGCGTTCCTGAGATCGCAAGACATCCAGTTCCCCAGCCATCTTGTTTTTTTCTGTTGCAACGGTGTTCAGTTCCTGGCTTAGTTTATTCTTCTCTTCTTTTAAGAAATGCTTCTCCTTCAATTACAGAGGGGAAAATATCAGAAATAATCTGCTGATGTGGATGCTGAGAGGTGGAAATGTAAAAGTTTTAGTTAAACAACTCTGAACTAATAAATTTAATCCACATGCCATTTAATTGCTTTTGAGATGGAATTGAGAACTGCCAGAACTGTGTTACCATGTACTGGCTCTTATTGTCATAACTAGTATTACTAAAGTTTCTATTTTACTTCACGGCTGAATATTCATTTCACAAGTATTTATTGTAGACCTTGTGACATAAAAACAAGTTAGACACATACTTCCTGCCCTCAAGTCACTTATGGCCCAGCAATGAGAATAAGCTTACTGAGATACTTATGGAGAGTCTTTGTTAATAAACAAAATTTTACTAAAATCAGTTAATCCCTAGATTTCAACAATGGATTATCTAATAACAATAACAAAAGCACAAGTACTAGAATTCAAAATAAATAAACAGGACCTCATAAAAAAAACTAAAAACCTTTGTTCATTAATAAACTTTATCAAAAATAGTGAAAAGGCAAGCTACTGAACAGGAACTACTTTGGGAACTATATGTCTGAAAAGAATCTAATAATATATTTGTATATAACTTCAACAAAAACAAATAATCCAATCATAAAAAAGGGCAAAGGACTTGAATAGATATGTCATCAAAGAGGACAATCAAATCACCACCAAACACATGAAAAGATGCTCACCATCATTAGCTATCAGAGAGATGCAAATCAAAATCACAATGAGATAGCATTTCACTCCCACTAGGATGGCTAAGGGAGCTCTGGTAGCATAGTGCCTAAGGTACTTGACTGCTAACCAGAAGGCTGGTGGTTCAAACCCACCAGTCACTCCTCGCAAGGAAGATGGGGCAATCTACTTCCGTAGTGATACTGCCTCGGAAACCCAAGGAGGGGTCGCTATGAGTCGGGTCCGACTCAACGGCACATAACAACAACAACAGGATGGCTAAGATAAAAAGAAAAAAAAAAACTGAAAGAAACAAAAGTTTGTGAGAATGTGGGGAAATTGGAACCCTTATCCATTGCTGGTAGGAATGAAAAATGGCCCAGCAACTATAGAAAACAGTATGATAGTTCCTTAATAAACTAAAAAGAGAACAATCATTTGACCATTGTTGTTGTTGTTATGTGCCATTGAGTCAGCCCCGACTCATAACGACCCCTTCTTGGGTTTCCGAGGCAGTATCACTATAGAAGCAGATTGCCCGACCTTCCTTACGAGGAGTGGCTGATGGGTTTGAACCACCAGCCTTCTAGCTAGCAGTCAAGTGCCTTAGGCACTATGCTACCAGAGCTCCTAGAAAGAGACGGCCGTGGCAGGGAGCAGTTGGTGGGTTTGAACCACCTGCCCTGGGCTTGGCAGATGACTGCCTTAGGCCCAAGGCCATCCCTTAGGGCTCATTTGACCATACGACCCAGCAATTCCACTCCTAGGCCTATACCCAAAAGACTTGAAAGTGGAGAGTCAAACAGAGACTTGTACAGCAATATTCACTGTAGCACTATTCACAATAGCCAAAAAGTAGAAACAACATAAATGCCCATCAACAGATGAATGGATAAACAAAATGGGGTACATTCAATGTATAATACTCAACCAGTAGGAGAAATGATATCTTGATACATTCTATAGTATGGATGGAACTTGAAGACATTATGCTGTATGAAATAAGTCAATCACAAAAGGGCAAATAACGTTTGACCTCACTTACTTAAAAAGACAAGCAATGGTAAATGTATAGAGACCAAAGTTTATTAGTTGTTATTAGGGGTAAGAAGGAGGGCAAAAAAGGGAGTAACAGTGATAAAAAAAAAAAAAAATCACATTGATTGAGGGTAGGGTTGCACAGCCAGTTATTATAATTGTTGTCAATAAGTTGTATGCATATAAAAAGTTGAACCAGCAAAAGTTCTGTGATAGATATATTTACAAAAAGGAAAAAAAGGGTAACTGCTGAGGCTAATTATGTACAACTAAACACCTCATGGGATTTGATTCCTTAGTGGAGGTTTAGAGTCAGGGTGTCATGGGACATTCCAGTTAACTGGCCTAAGAATGTGTTTAGTCCTTCTGTTCTACCTCCTAGTTCACTGAGTAGTACATGGGGTCTTAAAAGCTTGCAAGTGGCCATCCAAGGAACAATAATTGGTCTCTATTCCCCTGGAACGGAAGAGGAAGAAGGAGAGTCAGAAATAGGAGGAGGATATAGAATGTGTGACTAATTGCTCCATGAACTGCCTCCTTTGCCCTGAGACCAGAAGTCCTGGATGGTGCCTGGATACCATAACTGAACATTTTGATCAAGGATTCCACTGAAGAACCCTAATCAAAAGGAGGAAAATGCAGAACAGAATTTCAAATTCTCCTGGACTCTAGACTTTCTGGCAGCCTGGAGGGTAGAGAATCCCTGAAACTATTACCCTGAGATAATTCTTAAAGTTTAAACCAAAATTATCCCCTGAAATCTTCTTAAAACCAAACAATAGTTTAACTAGTGAGAAAAAAAAAAAAAAAAGCCTGGCTTGAGCATTAAACTGTTTTAAGAACTATCTGTATGGGATCAAATTGACAATAGCAACTCAAAAGATTTGATCGGAACCTCAGGAGGCAGTGAGTTTGTTATGTTAATGAGTATGGGACAACTCAGACAAGGAAGGTGAGAATGACTGCACAATTCAATGAATGTAACCAATGTCACTAAACTGTACACACAGGAACTGTTGAATTGGTGTATGTTTTGCTGTGTATAATTTCAACAACAGTAAAATAAATTTAAATTTTTTTTTTAAATTAGTGCATTCCATAAAAATTGACCATGGAACAGGCAGACATAAAATAACAACTATATAGTAATCAAGTTAAAATATTACCTCGTTATTCAGTCTACATATCTTTAAATATTTTTTTTCCATGGAGAAAAATGTTTACTATACATAAGATGGGAGCTCTGGTAGCATAGT
>NW_006921822.1:3122402-3129172 GCF_000298275.1 Orycteropus afer afer
AGTAGCTCATTATGGATAGCAACTAGCAATTTCCTTCGTTGCACTATTTTTACCTATGTCCTTTACCTTCTCATCTCCATTATAATCAGTTCTGTTATAACTCTTTAAGATGCAAATTTGATCCAGTGATTGATATACTGTGGAATGATTTAAACTTTGTTTGCTCTTGCACAATTTCATATGTGAGAAATACTAGGTGAACACAGAAAACTGCACTCAGCTAAAAAAAATTTGTGCATATGAATCCACAAAAAACATATGCACACATACCTCAAACATCTACCAGCTATCTCAGTTTACTTTGTCTGGGCTACACCCATCCACATCTGGTGTTACAGAAAACTCTCCTTTGACCACTTCACAATAATTCACAACTGTACCCCTTCCAACACACACCTCCACAAACCCACTTAATACCTTTTTCAATATAAAATGTCATATTTATTGTAGTGTGTATACATATATATATATATATTTATTTATTTACTATTTAATATTTGTAAAACTGTGCTACCATTTTTACTAGACTCCTAGTTGTTTTTTTTTTAATGTGTTACTGACAAAATTTCATGTGGTGCCTCTAACATCATTGTTCCCATAAGCCTTGTGATTTTTACTGCACAAAAATGTAAAGTGTAGTGACTTTCAGGAACATGTAAGTCACATTTGCTCATGAGGAACTTGTACGTAGACCAACAGGCAGTCATGTGAACAGAACAAGGGAATACTGCATAGTTTAAAATCAGGGAAGGTGTGCATCAAGGCTGTATCCTTTCACCACACTTAGTCAATCTGTATGCTGAGCAAATACTCTGAGATTCTAGCCTATATGAAGAAGAGCACAGCATCAGGACTGGAGGAAGACTCATTAATGACCTGTGATATGCAGATGATACAACCTTGCTTGCTTAAAGCAAAGACTTGAAGGAAGCACTTACTGATGAAGATCAAAGACTACAATCGTCAGTATGAATTATACTTCAACATAAAGAAAACAAACATTTTCACAAGTGGACCAACAAGAAACATCACAATAAAGGGAGAAAACATTGAAATTGTCAAGGTTTTCATTTTACTTGGATCCACAATCAATGCCCATGGAAGCAGCACTCAGGAGATCAAATGACATATTGCACTGGGCAAACCTTTCACAAAAGACCTTTTTAAAGTATTAAACAGCCAAGATGTCACTTTGAAGTGTAAGGTGCACTGACTCAAGCCAGAGTATTTTCAATAGCCTCATATTCATGTAAAAACTGGACAAGAAATAGGGCAGACCACAGAAGAAATGACGTATTTGAATTGTGGTATTGGCAAAGAATAGTGAATATACCATGGACTGCTAGAAGAACAAGCAAATGCATCTTGAAGGAAGTACAGCCAGAATGCTCCGTAAAAGCAAGAATGGCGAGACTTCACCTCTTGCACTTTGTAATGTTTTTAGAAGGGAACAGGATAGAAGGATATCATGCTTGGTAAAGTAGGTCAGCAAAACAAGGGGAAGAAACTAATGACATAGATTGATACAGTGGCTGAAATGATGGGCTCAAGCATGGCAATGATTGTGAGGATGGCACAGGACCAGACAGTGTTTCATTCTGTTGTACAGAGGGTCGCTATGAGTTGGAACCGACTCCATGGTACCTAATAACAACAACAACACAGGTCTCATTATAGCTGAACTGCCTATGCTTTGTTTATAATCATTTCCTGCCTGTACCAGGAATGTCCTTTTACCCACTGCCTGCACTTAAATTACTAGCTATCTCTTAAAATCCTGGTCAAATGTTCCTTTTGGAACTTTTTGTTCATTCTCTGTCAGAAATACGCTTCCCTGTTTTCTGAACTGCAGTAGGTATCTCACATAAGTTACGGTTTTTTATATTACTGAATGAACATGTTGGTTTTCTCCTGAAGAGACCTTACCTTATTTGCATTTGTCATTGCCTCTTCTAAAAACTGTATCTTGCTCTGAAGGGCATCTATCTGACCTCTTTTGGCTGTAATTTGCTTTTGCATCCCCATTGCCACTTTCATAGCTGAGAGAAAAAGGAAACAAACTGTGTCTTAGTTTTTAAGATTTCTCTGCATCGAATTGACTCATTGGCAGTGGGTTTTGGTTTGCTGCAATTTGATATTTAAATTTTATGGGGAGGTGACAAGCAAAATTCTCCAAGGCACCTGAGCAGTTTCAAGGGAAAGATTTTATGTATGATGAAGTTTTGTGATTTCTTTGCTACTGGAATTCATTTTACTGACCATGGTAAGTTGCCACATTTCCAACGGTAACAGTAATACTGACCAAACCCACACGTATGATAAATATATATATACCCACTCCTGACTCATTGACATGGTTAGGTTCCAAAGACCAAGTAGTTATATGAAATTGGTGTTATGCAAATTTGAGGGCCGTACCTCCTCTTTGACTCTGATGTCCTCTACTCCCTTGGTTGCTCATCACTGAGCAAATGTATCTCGGAATGCATTTGGTGCAGCAAGCCCCCCTTCTCTGCTTTCCCCACCAACACGGAGCCTGCAGTGTCAAGGAGTGGTGGTGGTGGTTGGGTGTTGCTGGCCACTTCCTGGTGCCTGCCTTTGACAGAGACCCTGCTCATCCTCTCTGCCACATGCTCTGGACAGACAACTTGCTTGTCTTCCATCCTCTCTGGTCCCATGCTGCCCTCTTCCCTCTCCTCACTTCTTGCCTTCCCCCACTGACCTCGCTAGCACCTTTGGCCCCTTGCCTGGCTTTTCCCCACCAGCCTGTGTCCTAGCTTTGTTTCACCATCACCCTGCAACCTCCATGGTCAGACTGAGATGTCATAGACAAAAGGGAGAAGACATTCTGTGGCTGGTCAGCCACAGTCCTGTGTGTGGTCCGGTAGTCATCAGGGCCTCCAGTATATTGTTCAGAGTGGCCCATGGAGGCTGCCCTAGGCCTGGACAAGTCCCTGTGTGGGGCCTGGATCATCAGCGGTGATGCCAGAGAATTTTATCAAAGCTTGTAAATGGGAAACATTCAATAACGAGATAGTAGATAAGTGAGGAATAGGTGTAAGACATATAAGAAATAATGTATATTTTCTACTTAAGTGACTTTTTCAGAAATCCATATTTGAAGCACTACATGAGAAATTTAGTATTAATAATCTTAAGATTCCAGTGATAGCATAAAGCATATTCTATTTTCATTCACATGGTTACTGTCATATATAACTTACTGTTATCTCAGTAATCAAATTGCCAACATAGGCATTTATATGATTATTTTTAATGAAACTGGTGATACATTGAGAACGTTCTAGACATGTAGTAGGCACCAAATACTTAAGATATAGTTGTTGTTAGTTGTTGTTATGTGCCGTCGAGTCGGCCCCGACTCATAGCGACCCCTCCTTGGGTTTCCGAGGCAGTATCACTACGGAAGTAGGATTGCCCAACCTTCCTTCCGAGGAGTGGCTGGTGGGTTTGAACCGCCAGCCATCTGGTTAGCAGGCAAGTGTCTTAGCCACTATGCTAAAAAACTATATGAAGCTCAATCTTGCTTGAAAATTCAAAATCAGAAGAGCTTATGTTGTTTCCTATCATGAACTGAGGAAAGAAGTTTGATAAATTCAAGTCAGGTCCAGCTATAGCACAGAGGTAAAATAAAGTAAAATAAAATATACTATTATTTAAAAACAAACTATCAGAGAGAATGAAAGGTCTAATTTCTCACTATAAGGAATAGCTCTTCCTGGTGGAACCACTGAGACTATGGCCTCTAGCTGCCCTTCAGGTCTGGAATTGAACCCACACCTGTGGCTTCCAGCCAAACAAAAGACAGGCATATGAGTTGAACATTTACCTAAGGTAGATACACTCCTTGGAAAGAACAATCATAGGAGAAAAAAGGGCTGTTTATGTACAGGGAGACAGTTCAGGGGGCAGGAGTGCATGGAGGGATGGACACAGGGAAGAGGTAACTATGGGGAGGAAGTGGGAGGGGAGCTGTTGCATTAGGGTAAATTGTAGTCAATGTCATAAAACAAAGTGTATGTGAACTGCCGCCATATGGAAAGTGAATTTGCTCTGTAAATTTTTGCCCAAATCACAATAAAAAACAAAAAAAGAAAGAAATAGCTCTTATATCTAAACTGTCAGAGTAATGGGTTAATAAAGGCACAGTTCATGTTTTTTAAAAAAAATTGATGAAAAGTTTGTCATTATTTTTTCACCACTTTGAAGAAAATATAAGCCTGGTTTGAACATTGGATTGTAGTTGACTTCAAAGGTAATTTTCTTAAATAAATTTTTTTATATTGAGAAATAGAAAAATGTATACTTTAGATACTCATTAATTCTTATGGTCAGATAACACGGTCATCCCAACAATGTTATGAATAATATAAAACAACAGATAACCTTCTTATCTCTCTGGATTAGCATGGGGAACAAGGTAAAAAGTGAACAGGTCTAGGTGGTGAGAAGGGACCCTTCATTCTACTAGTTCAGTTCCAGGGTTCCTTCCCATTTTTATCACAGAAGAGGAATCAAAATTGCCAATTCGCCACACATATATCATTTACATAGAGAATGAATATATGGGGTTGAAAAATAAAGGACTGAATGAAAATTACCAGTAATTAGCAAATTTGCATTTACATCAATACTTTTCTTAAATAATTAATTGGTTTTTACAGACACTGAGGTTTATTAGGAAGTATCAAAACAGCCACATGAAAATGAAGTTTCATACACTTTAGGGATTAAATTAGCTACATTGCAGTCTCCATGAAAAAAAAAATTTAATAGAACTACTGCTATATAACACTCATCATTAATATCTATTGTTTTATATTTCTCACATCATCTGGCACTGGGAACAGATGGCAGACAAGTATGCAATGCTTGTGTTTTAGTAAAGCTAAACCAATTAAATTAAAAACAGAAACAAAGGAAAAAAAATCTCAGAAAGCATACCATGACCATCAGATCCTTCCATTGACTTTAACGTATTTCTTGTTTGTTCTAGTTCAGACTGCGCAGATTTTAACTGCATTTTTAGTTTATTTGTGGTAGTTTCCATTTCTTCACTTTTGTTTCGAAAATTCCTTTTCAATACTTCATAGTCCTCTGTACAATATGACAATCAATATAGATGGTTACTTTGTTCTACCTCACTGTTACAAACTATATTTATTAGTAATTAATGATCACAGAATTTTAGAGATGGGAGAGTCTTCATTTAGTTAAATCTTCACTTGTTACAGAAATTAGATGGACATACTTATCTCCAGGGATCTGTCTGATCTTTCTATTTAGTCTTCTTGGCTGGATCCACCTATTATCCATTGTTTTTTTCCAGCCATTATAATTGGTTCACATCTATTTAAACCTTTTTCCTGGATTACTATATCCACTACAACAGATTTAATCATCATCTATATCTCTAGTGACATAGTGCCTAAGGCATTTGACTGCTAACCAGCTAACCAGAAGGCTGATGGTTCAAACCCACCAGCCACTCCTCAGAAGGCAAGTTGGGCAATCTACTTCTGTAGTGATAATGCCTCGGAAAGCCAAGGAGGGGTTGCTATGAGTCAGATCTGACTTGACCGCAAGAAGTTTGGTTTTTTGGTTTTATACGTAACCCAAGGAAGCCATTGTCCTACCTGACTTTTTATTTCCAATACCTAAAAACAAATACTTGGTGCAATTCATCACTCAATACACTAGAATGCACACATACACATTTATTCATAGATCTATTTATTTAGATTTATTTATTTACATATAACAGTTCCACATAGGAAGGGAAAAAACACAGCCAAGACCTCTTTACTGAGATCCATCCTCATCTACCCAGACATTTCCATGGGGATGTCCTAAAACCATCTATCTCACACTGACTGCATCGTATTCTCCCACCCTCAAGCCTTCCATTCCTTCTAGTTTCTCTCTCCCAGTTGTATCATTCTTTTCCCAATACTACCAACTAAAAACCTGAAACACAAACTCAATGCCTCTAATCACTAGATTCTACTGATTCAATTTAAAATAATTTTCATTCTTTTCTCTCTTCCCATTCTTACTAACACTGCTTTAGTTCAAGTTCTCATCATATTTCCCCAGACCTTCCTTAACTAGTTGGTCTATGTCCATCTAGTCTTACCTTTCTCCAATTTATCTGCTCACTTGGTCCTTCTAAAACGCAAATCTGATGACAACAATCTCCTACTTGATACCCATGGCTGGATCTACATTGTCTGGCTCTGCCTATCTATTTTGCCTCAAATTTTACCCCTCATTGCCTTGTACTTTTGCTCCAACTAAAACTTCTTAGGTCGTATCATGTTATTTCATGCCTTCATGCTTCTGCCCATGTGTTCTCTCTAGCTGGAATGTCCTCCTACTGTTTTCACCTACCAACCTCCTACTCCTCTTTCAAACCCAGTACAGACGTCACCTTCTCCAACAGGTAATGGTGTAACTTCTGTTCCCACCACTTCTTCTGACTTGTATTCTGATACAAATACTACTGTATTTACCCACCTTCTTTCCACTGTACCTCACACGCTATATTATAACCCATTCCTATACGTGTCTGTCTCTCCAACCAGACTATGAGCTTTGTTGTTGTGTTTCTAGGGCCTATCACCATGTACCAGGGATACAGGTGAGGAGAGACAACTCAGGGACGCCCAAAGCAGCAGGCCAGAAGAGCAGGAGAAAGGGGATTAAAAGCCAGGAAGCCAGACAGAGGAACAGTCAACCACAGGGACCCA
>NW_006921822.1:3132082-3145580 GCF_000298275.1 Orycteropus afer afer
CGGGCAGTGTTTCGTTCTGCTGTGCATGGGGTCGCTATGAGTCGGAAACGACTCGACGGCACTTAACAACAACAACAACAACATCACCATGTCCAACATAGTAAATGCTCAGTAATCACTGACTATGTGATTTTATGTGTTTGTGTGTTTATCAAATAAATGTTGCTTGTACCATACAAATTTTGAACTGGAAATGTTTCATTTTTTAACTTCAGACTTGGATTCTTTACTTTCAAGAAATTTGCATACGTTCATTGACAAATGTTGCTTCATTATTAAATCTCCAATGAAGCTATTTAACTTAAAGGAAAGATGGTTTTCATTTACTTCATTCACCCTTCTCTTGGAAACTCAAACAGAACTTCATGGGCTCTGAGAGTTAACTCAGAGTTAATGGTTAGTGAATATAAGACAATGGAGGCTCATCATGGAGAACTCGCAGAATTTCAGGTCATAAGTAACTCCAGCAGAGTATCTCCCATGTTTGTAATGTGGGAGGAGAAATCATTCTTTTGCAATAGTCCAAGAGTCCACATTAGGCTTCAGTGACAGTACTCTTATTTTTTTAGTAGAATTTGAATCAAAGCAACATACCTGTAAGACTGTTTAACTCACTCCTAGTAGCTTTCACCTCATTTAATAATTGGTCTCTCTCTTGTTTGATGTCCTTCACTGCACGGAGTCTCTCAGAGCCTGCATTCACCAGCTTCACCTTCTCCAGCTCCAGGTCACTCACTCTGGCCTCAAGCTCCCGTATCTTTGCATCCTTTTTATCTTTTAAAATCTAAATATGTGGACAAATACAAAGGACACAAAAGGAAATAAGAAAATATGTACATGTGTAGCTATAATTAATATTATATTAGCAACTTATCTATATTTAGTATCTTCAATATTTCTCAGGATATTAAATTTGTATTCTATTTTAAAGATTGGGGGAAACAATGAATATTTTATTTTCCTTTTCATCTTAGATATTAATTCCCGGTATCACGTGCCACAACCCTTTGCTATTCCTTTTCTAGTTTTCATTCATTCGTTAAAAAAAAAAAAAAAAAAAAAAAACTTACTAATCACCTACTTTGTGCCAGGCAGTACTTTACACACTGGGGATAAAGGACTAGGGTGAGACAAGTGAGACACCTGGGTGAGGATCTCCTTAAGTTTTGGCTCATCTCTCCCTAGTATAGCCCTAGCCCTGTATAGCGACGAGCAATACAAACAATGCCCATGAAGCTTACATTTGAGTGAAGTGAACAGGCAACAAATAAATATTTATTATGTCATATAATAATAGTCACTGACAAGAATGAAAAAGAAGGGTGAAGGGATAGAGAATGAATATGGAGGACTGGTTGCTATTTGAGATAAGATGGTGTGCAGAAAAGAAATATCAGGACTGAGATTGCTATCTTTAGAAAGGCCTGCTTACAAGGCTGGTCCTTGGCTGGTGTCTGGGAACATGTATTTCAGGAAGGTTTCAACCACCATAACTGAAAAGAGTGGCTCACTGTGCCTAAACCGTTTGTGTAAAAAATACGATTTATGCTGAACACCTGCTTACTTTTGGAAGTCTGGAAATTGGATACACCAGGCAGAGAGTGCCTACATGACCAAACCCCAACAGACTATCTGGGCACTGAGTCTCTAATGAGGGTCCATGATTGGTAACATTTCATGTGTTGTCACAGCTTAATTACTGGGGTTATTAAGTTGTGTGTGACTCCATTGAGACAGGAAACTTGGAAACTTGTTTCTGATTTCCTCTCGATTTCACCCCATGTGCCTCTTCACTTTGCTACTTTCCCTGCATCCTCTTGCTATAATAAATCATTGCCATAAGTACAACTAATATTCTGAATCCTCAGAATCTTCCTCATGAATCATGGAATCTGGGGATTTTTGGGAACACCGATACAGTAGTCAGGAAAGGCCTCTCTAATGAAGTAACATTTCAGCAGAAACCTTGAGGCAGTCAAAGAGCAAGCCATTTGAATAACTAGGGGAGAATCCTAGGTCAGAATCTCTGTGTCTGAGATACAGTATGATTATTAATATGGCTGGAGTGCAGCGAGCTTAGGGGAAGTAGTAGGAGATGAAGTTACAGAGGGAAGCATGGATAAGACCAAAGTGGCCTTAGAGGCAATGTAAGAACTTGAGATTTCAGTCTGAGATAAGAGGCTACTGGAAAGTTTGCAGCATATTTTTTTTATATGTGTGAAGAATAAACAGTGATGAGAGTAGGGTTAAGAGTGGAAGAGTGGAAGCAGGGAGATCAGTAGAGGGCAAATGCAAGAGCAACTGAGAGAGGTGGATCTGGTCCTTTGAGTAAGGTAGGCAATATGCATATAGAAACTCTCATTCTGCACTTCCAACTAACTGCCAGAAACCCCTAGGTGGGTGTACTTCTACAGACTCTGCCCAAACCATTCTTATTCCTTCCTCACAGAGGGCTTTCCCTCTTGACTTCTTCCTGACTCTTTTCTGTTAGGGGTGCTACCATTTTCCCAGTTTCTCAGATACTTAAGATTGAAACCTCTATGTTTGCTTGGTCTTTCCCTTCACCTCTTGTGACTCATTGCTCACCAACTCCTTCCCAACCTCCAAGTTTAGATTATCATCATAACTACTTTCTATCTGTGTTGGTGAGTTTCCTTTGGTGAACTCTTCACAGGTCCTAGGTCTGTACTGTTCACTATGGTAGCCACTAGCCACATGTGACTATTGAAAAATGTGGCTCTCTAAGTTGAGATGCACTTCACGTATAAAATACACACCAGATTTAGAAGAATCCATATAAAGAAAGAACATAAATATCACAATAATTTGTTATATTGATTACAATACAAAAATATCACTATACTTTAAATATAGTGAGTCAAATAGGAAGTTATTAAAATTAATTTCACCTGCTTCTTTTTATGTTTAAATTATACATGTGACTCACATCGTATTTCTAGCAGACAGAGCTAGCTTAGATTTTCCAAGCAAATGGCCTTTGAAGAGAAATTTAATTTCTTTGGTCATCAGATTGTCTTCCCAAATTAAGGACTAGTGGCCTTACATATAAAACTAGTTAATGTAACTTGATCCTCACAACTGGACCAATAAGCAGCATCACAATAAACGGAGAAAAGATTGAAGTTGTCAAAGATTTTGTATTACTTGGTTCCATAATCAACACCAACGGAAGCAGCAGTCAAGACATCAGATGATGTATTGTTGCACTGGGCAAATTTGCTGCAAAAGACCTCTTAAGAGTGTTGAAGAGCAAAGATGTCTTCTTGAATACTAAGGTGCCCCTAACCCAAGCCATGGTATTTTCAACCGCCTCATGTGCATGTGAGAGCTGGACAATGAAAAAGAAAGACCAAGAAGAGTTGATACTTTTTGAGTTGTGGGGTTGGCAGAGACTACTGAAAGTATACGGACTGCCAAGAGAACTAACAAATCTGTCCTGGAAGAAGTGCAGCTGGAATGCTCTTTGGAAGTGAGAATGGCCAGAATTTGTCTTACCTACTTTGGTCATGTTGTCAGAAGGGACCATTCCCTGGAGAAGGGTATCATGCTTGGTACAGTGGAGGGTCAATAAAAAAAGGGAAGAGCCTCAACAGGATGGATTGACAAAGGGCTGCAATGATGGGCTCAGGTATAGCAAGGATCATGAAGCTAGCACAGGACTGGGCAGTGTTTTGTTCTATTGTTCATAGGGGTGCTATAAGTCAGAGACTAACAGCAACAACAATGTATCTTGACTGCATTAGCAGCAGTTTAAATATAGTGGCCAATACTGTTTGAGATGAAAACATATGAGTTTTTTTTTTTTTTTTTTTTTTTTTAACTATTAGAAAAGAACCATGTGGAGCTCCAGGCTTGTCTCACTGCCCATCTTTGATGGGCTTGGGCAGTAAAGGCTCTAAACAAGGCCATCTGATCCCTGCTTGCCTACTTGTGGCAATTATCCATTTGTAGTCATTATCGAACTAATTCCTGCTGGACTCATGGGGTGGGACAGGGAAAGATGTTCCCTGGCACAGCCTGAAGCAACAGAACATATACTGGGTATGTGTTACTCCTATTCCACCTCCTGGGACCAGCTTGTGGACAATTAGTTTCTCCTGGCCCTATAAGAAAGAATCCATGGAGGATCAACCATTATTGACAGAAAACTACCCTGCTTCTTTGCTGGTAATGTGTGCCTAAAGAAGTGAGAAACCATGACATTAATTACCTTCCATGGCTAGGATTCCCTTCCTTTCTTCCTCACTGGATTTTGGAGGGAAGTAGAAGTGGCATTACCTCAGTGTTTAAGCCTATATTCTTTGCATCTCTTTGAAGTTGTTCTCACCTAGGAAATCCTGCCCTGAAGCTGCTGCTCCAGCTCCATATCTGGGACTTTAAAATTAGTTTCTATCCTCTCCAATACAGAAATCCATCTGATCGTAATTAATCTACTTTCAACATTGCCTTTTCCATGTCATCTCCCCCTCTCTACCCTCTCTACCCTCTAACCTTTACTGGCTCCCATACTATCTCCAGGCTGAACTAGAGACTGAGCTACTACCCCTTGCCTAGAATGCTCCCCTCCTTTCTCTTTGCCTAGTTTCTGCCTGTTCTTCAGTGCCCATTTCAAGTTCCCATTACTCAGTGTGGAGACAATACACACTCCTCTGAGCAACTCTAACAGGAGATCCTTGATATGAGCTCTCTGCACCTACAGTAGTAGCAGCAGCATCTTGTTAGAAACACAAAGTCTCAGGTTCCTTCTAGACTTACTGAATCAGAAACTCTGGGAATGAGGTTCAGCAATCTGTGTTTTAATAAGCTCTCCAGGTGATTCTGGTGCATGTCAAAGTTTGAGAACCATCGCACTATATTGTTTACCTATATACTGTCTAGGATCAAATCCCAAGATTGTGTGGTCCTCAGGCAAGTTATTTAATCTAAGTCTCAGTTTCTTCATCTGTAAAATGGGGTAATAATAATAAAGACCCCATAATTTTTATGAAGATTAAATTGACTTAATTTTCAGCGTGTAAGACACAGTAGGATTCTTCCACTTGTTTGCACCCTTAACAACACTTTTGTTGTTGTTATGCACCATCAAGTCAGACCTGACTCAGCGATCCCTCCTTAGTTTCTGAGGCAATATCACTACGGAAGTAATTGCCCAACCTTCCTTCCAAGGAGCGGCAATCCATATTTTTAGGCAAGAAGGTGGAAGAATCACCCTTTCTCTTCCTTCTGCCCTGCATGTAAATCTACTTTAAAGTCTTAGTTGTTGAGTTGGCCATTGAAAAGCTTCTTTATATTCCTCTCATGGTAAGTTTGGCCATTAAAAAAAAAAAAAATCTTATGACATAATCAAGTAAAAACTTAAGCACTAGAAAACGCTAGTTCTATGTGCAATAAATTTGTATATTTCCATAAGATAAGTAATAATCTATCAGTAGCCCTTTTTTCAAAATGAGGAAAAAAGCATCTAAGTTAAGTAATTTGTCTCCTGTCACCAAGTCAGAGATACAGGTAGCATAAAATTCAGGAAGTCAATTTTTTAAAACTCATTCATTTTAAATTTGATAAATATTTACTAAGCACCTGCTGGGTGCAAGACACAAAGGCATGGGCAGAGAACCCAAAGATGAATGCGCATCCCACTTGGAGAAGCCTGTAGTCTTGTAGGGAAAGGAGACACTGCTATTTAAACACACACAACACACACACACACACACAATATAGAATGTGAGGCAGGTTATAACAAATATAAACAAAGTATGGTAAAGTTCAACATGGCATGGAATGGGGGAAAAAGACTAATACTTAGTAAATATCTTTTACAAACCAGGAACTAGGCTAAGTCCTTCATACACATTTTCACATTTAAGCCTCATAGTAACCCAATAAGGTTTTGGTGTTTTTTTATTTTGTTTGCTTGTTTAATTTTGTTTACAGATACAGAAGCCAAGATTCAATGAACAGTTCAACATTTTGCAGCTATTAAGTGAGAGACTGAGGTCAAACTTAGGTGTGTCTGAAAAGGGAAAAATTAAACTGTGGAGAAAGGCTTCATGAAGAAGCTGGACTTTCTGAATTTTGTATTCTCTACTGGTAGATTCTGAACCATTTTTGGGCCAAACATTCCTTTGGCAACGTGATAGAAGTATGAATCCTTTCTCACAAAAATGCACATATGCACAAAGACACAAATACTTTGAAACTATTTCAGAGGGTCCACAACCCCAAGCTCTGGTAGCATAGTGCCTAAGGCACCTGACTGCTAACCAGAAGGCTGGCAGTTCAAACCCACCAGGCACTCCTTGGAAGGAAGGTTGGGCAATCTACTTCCATAGTGATACTGCCTTGGAAACCCAAGGAAGGGTCACTATGAGTCGGGGCTGACTCGATGGCACATAACAACAACACAAGTCCCAAGAACCCCTTTTTAATAAATGAGGTCATACTTACTTACAGGAAAAAAAAAAAAAAAACCTTTCAGAAGCTAAACCCCAGAAAAACTCTACAGACCTTAAATTCCTGTAGTTCCAGTCTCCTATCATTAATCTCTTTTTCAAGTTGAGCTTTCTCCACTTGCATGGCACCAGCAGTCCGTCCGTGCTGGCCAACCAACTGTGTCATATTTTCAATCTGTTGTCGCAAAATCTCGATCACCTTGTCCTTTTCTGCCATCTGCAGCTTGAGGGCCTCACATTCTGTCTGCACATTTCTGAGGTGATCACCTTCGTTTTTCAAGTGCTGCAGCTCCTGCAATTTCAAGTCCACCCGGGAGCGGAGTTTCGTAATCTCTGCATTGGTAGCCTCTATGGCTCTTTCTTTCTCCTGGAGGGAAGCTGTGAGGTCTGATACAGTCCTCTCTGAGCTCTCTAGAGTCATTTTCTTGGCTGTTAACTCTTCTACTACTTTGCGAAGCATCTCTTTGGTGGATTCAAGCTGAGCAGTCAAGGAGGACACTTTTTCTAGGCTTTCATTCTTTCCCTGAATTGCTGCCATCTGATTTTTAAACAAAAGAAAACATGGATTTGTGAGGATAGGTATAGGCAACCTCAGAAAACAGAGTAACTTAACTTAAAAACATGGAATCATGAATTAAATGACATGTAGTTAGATTAATTATCATGCTGCTATGCTGAACTCCAGATCTAATAATGATAGGCGTTAATTAGACCAAGCTGAGAGGACTTTCTTTCTTTTTTTTTTTTTTTAATGATAGGGAGCTTGAGAAGTTCCCTCTGAAGACATTTTCTGTGCCCACCTAACACAGGCAGCAGGGGGGGAAGGCTACAGGGCTGAAAATAACTATCCTTATTCTCTATTTTTCTCCCACTTGTCTCTTAATTATACTTCTGAGGGAAAAATGAGTAAAGCTTATATCCAATAAACACTTCCATTATTCAGTCCTCATCTTAAGAAGCTTGATGGTTTAGTGGTTAAGGCATTTGGCTACTAACCAAAAGGTCAGTGGTTCAAAGCCACCAGCCACTCCATGGAAAATGAGGCAGTCTGCTTCTGTAAATGTTTATAGCCTTGGAAATTCAATGAGGGTCACTATGAGTTGGAATCAACTCGATGGCAGCGAGTTTGGTTTGGTTTCAGTCCTCTTTTTAAAAAGAATAAAATGCTAACTTCCTGTTGTTCTTTGCATCTTTTTTCATGTCCAGGTTAGGCCAGAGAATAGGGAAAAAGTTTTGTCTGGGTCTAAGCCAAGAATGGTCCCTTTGGTTCACTTTCATATTTTGGGAAGCTTACTAGGAAACCCAAGGAGGGGTCGCTATGGAACTAATTACGGAAGTAATTACGCTATGGAAGCACTAACAACAACAACACAACAACACTTTTATGAGATGCCTTTTGTCTCTGTGGTAGTAACAACATTAGAATCATTGGTTTTTCCCCTACTGTAAGTACAATGTTGTCAATATAGTATGCCACTTTTTTCTATTGGTGCACTATAACTGAGTGCACACATGATGTATACATATATAAGCCTCAACTGGCTTTGGGGAAAAAGAGGGTGTGGTAGTTAAGGTTATATGTCAACTTGGTTGGGTCTGTTTTTCAGTGTGTGTGGGCAGCTGGATGTAATTATTCCCCATGGCAAGATTGGTAATCAACTCCACAGTGGAACCTACTGGAGCAGGTGAGTAGCTGCCTTAGGGATGTGGTCTGCTTCCAGAACATAAGAAGTTTTGAGAAAGGTCTCTACCGCTTTATGGCATGCTTGGACCCTGCATGTAGCTGAGTCTTCATTTAACAGCCTTCCGTGTTTCCTGCCGATCTTGGGACAGTCTCTGGACTTGAACTAGTGGCCTGCCATATTGTTTGGTAATGTTGGGACTATGCCATTTTATTTGTCAATCTTGGGCATGTTAGTCTCAGCAGCCAGCAGCTGCCTGAGTAAAGAGACACCTCTACCTCCAGTGGGCTGGAAGCAAAAGGTAGAGCTGAAGCCCAAGGTCAAGGGGCTTTCACCCAGCCGCTAGAGCTTGGCACTTTGAACTCGGAATTTTAGCCTCCAAACTGTAAGATAATAAACTGTTTGTTAAAGCCACCCATTTGTGGTATTTTTTATTACAGCAGCACAAAGTAACCAAAACAGAGGGAAAAGTCTCTTTGGGGATAAAATAAAAACAAAAAAACATCAGTTGGAAACCTTCAATCCCGCTATTCCTCAGCTCTCTCTATGCTTTGATACTGAATGCTTTTCTGCAGCAGAAATAAACAATTATTTGGTTATCAATTTCTGGGTGAAAACAAAGAGAAAATTGGATGGAAGTTTAGTTATTCAATAAGGCATAAATGACATAAAAAGTTTACTATTTTTAATTTAATAAGTAGCTGAAACACAGGTTTTTGAAGATTGCTCATAGGATCTACAGCTGTAAATTAGGCATATATATATATATATATATATATTACAAACTTCCACTAATAAGACACAGAATGCATTTCCCCTGCGCTCCGCAAAAGACCATTCAGAGATGGCAAAGTCTTTCTATCCCGCCTGACCTGTCGCTCCATCTGGCCCTGACACTCGCTCTTCATGGCTTTGAGGAGAGCCTCCAAGCGCTGCACCTCCATGTTTCTGTCATCAAGCTCCCGTCGCAGGTGGTCAATGGTGATGCTATTGCCAGTGTCGCGATCCCACAGACGTTTATTCTGCTCCTTCTCTAGATTCAGCTCCTTTTCTCTTTTATGTAGATCAGCCTAAGAGAAATGAGGAATGTTTTACTCCCACTCCCCCAATATTAAATAACAGAAACCATCCCTGAAGTTTTTATGTGACTTGAGAGATCCTTGATTTGGGAGTCTGATTCCTTTTTATGGCCCATGTAAGTAAGAGCAAGTATTTCCTAGAAAAGTATGATGACATTTTCCTTATTTTTAATTTTTAGTATTACAAGTAAATATCAAGGTACTAGACTCATATAAGACAGGTTGAATTTTCTGTGCTTCATATCAAGTGTGCTCCTGTAGTAAAGAAATATTTGCTGGATTAAAGGAATAACAGTGGTAACTAAGTACTGCTCCAGAAACAGCAGTTTCTGGGACCTGGATAGGAGCAGCAGTTGGACTCTGAATACGATTACCTCATTCTATAGTCCCAGAAAAACTCTACTGTAGAGATTGTTCACTGTAAGCAAAACCTCTATAGTCAGAGTAGGAAAAACAAAAATACACTACTTTCAAAGGACGTTCAACCCAAAGAGAAAGATAAAACACAAAAAACTGGAAGTGTTTTTCATTAAAAGGACAGAGATAAGGTATAGCAGAGAGAATCTCACTGAGAGGATCAGAATGCTTTGAGGAAAAGGCATTTGAGTTGGACCTTGAATATAGCTTAGAGATGCAGAGATTAGAAAGAATGGACTGCAAAGGGGTATTATGGTTTGTTTGAAACCCCGCATTATGCAGAGGGGAAGGATTGGAAAGGTAAGCTGGGGCTGGATCATGAACAGTCTTGAAAGGTAGGAAGTCTGACTTTGTGGAGAAAGTAATTTTTGAGTTGAAGAGTAAGACAATCAGAGCTGCTTTATTTTACAAAGATGAATATAGCAGTGCTTTACTGGATGGACTGAAGAAGGGAGAAATCAGCATTAGGCTCACTAGTCACGAGTCAACTGCCATGCTCCAGAGAAGAAGAAATGAGGGGTTTGAATGAGCAAGGTAACTGTGGTAAGAATGAAAAGGAGGAGACGGGTTTGAGGATCTTTCAAATATTTAATCTCCAAGATTTTCAAAGTAGATATGGGTGCACTGGGAAAAATTCAATAGGTTGAGGAAGTAAGTGGTGGATGATACTAAGGTTTAGAGTTTTGTGCATGCACACAGCTGTAACTTTACTTTCACCACATGCCCACCAAGTCCTTTTAGCCCATGAAGGATAATTTCACCAGCAAAGAGCACTATATCCTACAACAGGCTTTGGCAGTGAAAAAGAAATTTATCCCAAACAAAACGGAACCAACTATTTCCTTCCCTAAATTCCTCAGCCTTCAGTACCTCTGAATAGAAGCCATCCATATTTATGCCCATTCCAAAGAAAAGTGATCCAAAAGAATATGGAAATTATCAAACAATACCATTAATATCACATACAAGTAAAATTCTGCTGAAGATAATTAAAAGATGGTTTGAACAGTATAGTGACAGGGTGCGGCCAGAAATTCAAGCTGGATTCAGAATAGGGCATGGAATGAGGGATATCATTGCTGATGCTAGATGGATCTTGGCTGAAAGAAAAGAATACCAGAAAGATGTTTACCTGTGTTTCATTAACTATGCAAAGGCATTCAACTATGCAGATCATAACAAATTATGGATAACACTGTGAAGAATGGAAATTCCAGAACACTTGATTGTGCTCATGAGGAACCTGTACATAGAGCAACAGGCAGTTGTTCCAGCAGAAAGGGAATGTGGAATGGTTTCAATCAGGAAAAATGTACAGCAGGGTTGTATCCTTTCACCATACTTAATCAATTTGTATGCTGAGCAGATAGTCTAAGAAGCTGTACTATATGAAGAGGAACACATCATCAGCTTTGGAGGAAGACTCATTAATAACCTTTGCTATGCACATGACACAACCTGTTTTGCTGAAAGTGAAGTGTACTTGAAGCACTTAGTGATGAAGATTAAAGAACAAAGCCTTCAGTATGGATTATGCTTCAACAAAAAGAGAAAAAAAAAAAAAAAAACCTTCACAACTGCACCAATAAGCAACATCACAATAAATGGAGAAAAGATAGAAGTTATCAGGGATTTCATTTTACTTGGATCCACCAATAACACCCATCGAGGCAGCAGACAAGAAATCAGACAATGTATTCCACTGGCCAAATCTGCTGCAAAAGACCTCTTTAAAGTGTCGAAGAGCAAAGATATCACTTTGAAGACTAAGGTACTCTACACCCAAGCCCTGGTATTTTCAATTGCCTCACATACATGTGAAAGCTGGAGAATGAATAAGGAAGACCGAAGAAGAATTAATGCATATGAATTGTGGTGCTGATGAAGAAAATACCAAAAATACCATGGACAGCCAGAAAAATGAACACATGTGTCTTGGAAGTACTACAGTCAGAATAGCTCTTAGGAGTGAGAATGGCTAGACTTCATCTCACGTACTTTGGTCGTGTTGTCAGAAGGGACCAGTCCCTGGAGAAAGATATCATGCCTGATAAAGCAGGGGTCAGCAAAAAGCAGGAAGAACCTTAACAAGATGGACTGACACAGTGGCTACAATGATGGGTTCAAGCACAGCAAAGACTGTGAGGATGGAGGAGGACTGGACCGTGCTTCACTCTGTTGTACATGGCATCACTATGAGTCAGAGGCGACTTGATCATACCTAACAACAACACAGTACCTCCAACAAGGAGCTCTGATGGTTAAATGCTCAGCTGCTAACAAAAATGTTGGTGGTTCTAACCCCACCAGCTGCTCCATGGAAGAAAGATGTCTCTTTCCATAAAGATTACAGCCTTGGGAATCCTATGGCACAGTTCTAATCTCTCCTATACGGTCACAGTGAGTCAGAATTAACTCGACAGCATTGGGTTTGATTTGGTTTTAGTTCATACCTCCAACAGAGGACCAAGGCTGGTCCACTATTATCAAAATCTTATTTTCTTTCCTTTTTAAAATTTTCACATAAACTTGCATTCAAAATTTCTATGTACATACTTTGTGTGTGTTTTGAATGTTATTTGGCTTCAAAATGAACACTTAAAACACTACTTCAATTTAGCTGAATACATTATCTAATTGAAAGACTACGGCTATTTAAAGACTGCCTTCACCTATTTTTTGAGCTATAATTGTTCTGCTTAAAACAAACAAAAAAGGGAAAATATATAGAATATTAAATTTTAATATGAAAATCTTCAATAATGTCTAGGATACTTTATTATAGACGTGTGTATGTACAAGTATAATTTATAATTTGATAAATGAAACTGGTTTTGTGAAATATATTGGTGAAAAACTTCCTAGAGTGAATCTCATTCACATTTTAGAATACAATCCTACCAACAGCTTTTGAAGTTGATCATCCAAATTTCCAGATTCCTGGCTGATCTGATCCCGTTCTGTCCGTGCTTCAGTTAGCTCCGAGTTGGAAAGGACTAATTGCTTCTCCAGCTCTTCTATCTATAAAGAAAACACAAATCAAACAGTGTCTGACTATGTCAATGGTTATATAAAATAAATACAGTCTTTGGAAAACAAATGATACTATTTGGGGGGCAAAATTTAAAGTTTATTGTCTAGTTTTTTGCCAGGTAGTGTCAAAGTAGTAATAAAAAATATTTATTTATTTATTTATTTAAGCAATCCACTCATACAACCATCCTTTTAGGTAGTCAAATGTCTCAAGAATGAACACCAAATACTAGTCTTTGATTTTTATGGCAATCAAAATTCACATTGCTCAAATATTTCAGAATTGGACAATATCTAGCTGGTGTAGATGAGACAGAGATTCTGCTCAATGCCACAGTCCAGGAGGCTTTAAGGAAAGATTTTGAGAAATAATTTATAAATAAATGTGATATGGCTTTCTCTTATGGATCTAATGCCTAGAGTCCCTCAACAAATATTAAGAAAACACAATTTGGACTTGTGCATCAAACTGATGAAACCCCTGCCAATCCTGCCAATGTAAGAAGGACCTGTGACCATCTATATTTTAAACATAATATCTACCTAGACTTTAGCCAGAGAATGACTATCATTTTTATTATATGTTTTATAAATTATATAAATAATCACTATATTATGAAAGGATGAGTGAATATAATACATATAAAAAACTCAAAACTCACTGCTGTCGAGTCAGTTCTGACTCATGGTGACCCCTCCTTGGGTTTCTGACGTGATATCTCTATGGAAGTAGATTGCCCGGTCTTCCTTCCAAGGAGTGGCTGGTGGGTTTGAACTGCCAGCCTTCTGGTTAGCAGTCAAATGTCTTAGGCACTAT
>NW_006921822.1:3145680-3151748 GCF_000298275.1 Orycteropus afer afer
TCTCATTGGACAATTTATTTAACTTTTTCAATCCTCAGTTTCTTCAACCATAAAATGGGGATAAAAGTATCAATTTTAAAAGATTGTTATATTTGTATTTTTCTCTCAGAGACAAGGCAGCTGTTGGATCTATTTAACTATGCATTTCTATGCCATATGCCATAAAGCTCATAGCTGTTAATAGTGCACTGTGGCTCTCCAAGCTTTCAAGGGAGTTCTGGTGGCCCAGTGCCTAAGGCATTTGACTGCTAACAGACAGCTGGAGCTTCAAACCCACCAGCCACTCCATGGAAGAAAGACTGGGCAATCTACTTCGGTCAAGATTTACCACCCCGGAAACCCAATGGGGGTCACTATAAGTCACAATCAACTTGATGGCGGTGGGTTTGGTTTTGTTTGATTTAGGTGCACCATAGGTGAAGAAGTTAAGATCTCAGACTCTAGAGATTCTGGGTTTGGATTTTAACTGAGCCATACAAGATCATAAACTAGATAAGAAGATATTACAATGAGAACAGGTTCACACTCCATGTAATATAATATCTAATCTTTAACTGTGATATCTACCATACTACCTGATCATCAACTTTCCAGTAGTAAGAAACTTCTCATATCTGCATGAAAGTTTCATATTCCTTCTTAATTTTAAGGAATCTGTTCATCAGGCTTCCAAATCTAGTATGTCAAGGACAGACATTATGGTTTGGTTTGGATGGTCTTAGGCTGGGTTTTCTAGAGAAGCAAAACCAGTGAAGCTTATGTGTGTGTGTGTGTGTGTGTGTGTGGAGAGAGAGACAGATTAGATAAGATAGATAGGTAGGTAGGTAGAGAGACAGAGAGATATTTATCTCAAGGAAATGGCTCATGCAGTTGTAGAGGCTGGCAAGTCCCAAGTCCATGGGTCAAATGTCAGCTGGAGGCTTCTCTTGATTCACATAGGAAGGGCTGACAAACCCAGGATCAGCAGGTCAAATAGCAAGCTGCAGGTCTGATGGCAAGCTTCTAGCTCATAGGCTATGAAAGTTGACAAATTCAAGGTGAGCAGGGAAGATGGTAGGCTGCTGGCTCACAGGGTGTAGAGCCTAAAGAATCCCAAGATCAACAGGCAATATGGCAGGCCACTGGTTCAAGTTCAGTTCAAAGAACTGGAGGTCAGATAATGATGAACCAGACGCAGGATCCAGATGGAGCAAAAAATGAACCAAAAAGCCAAAGAGCTTTGCCAGAGTATCCATATATATTGAAAGCAGGCCATATCCCTCAGGAAACTGTCTTTCAACTGATTAGCTACTCATAGCAGAATTCATCATAGAGGTGATTACAATGTATAAGAGCTCATATGGGGAATGACTGTATCATAACTGCCAAACCACTAAGAATCATGGCCCAGGGAAGTTGACACACAACCTTAACTGTAACACCACTCCTTGTCAACTTGGCACTTGTATACAGCTCCTTAAACCATACATAATCGCTAAATAAAGACAATTATAAAGTCATACTTACACCTAACATGATACAAGTAACACATGTACAACTAATACTTGTTTTTGGATTGGAGGAAGACTCATTAACAACCTGTGATACACAGATGACACAACTTTGTTTGCTGAAAGTGAGGATGACTTGAGGCACTTATTGATGAAGATTGAAGGCTACAGTCTTCAGTACGGATTACACCTCAATAAAAAGAAAATGAAAATCTTCACAACTGGTCCAGTAAACAGCTTCACAATGGATAGAGAAAAGATTGAAGTTGTCAAGGACTTCATATTACTTGGTTCTAAAATCAACACCAATGGACGCAGCAGTCAAGACATCAGATGATGTATTGCATTGGGCAAATCTAATGCAAAAGACCCCTTTCAAGTAATGAAGAGCAAAGATGTCTCCTTGACGATATGATGGATATTAAGGTGTGCCTAACCCAAGCCATAGTACATGTATTAGTTGTACATTTGCCTCATTCACACCTTATATTTTAGAAATGAAAAAACAAAAATATTTGATGCACACATACAAGGAAGAAATACTCCTAACAATCACAGTCCTCATTTCTGCAACTGGTCACTGGTCATAGCTGGTATTTAGAACTACCTTCTTCCTTCACCCATTCCATATTCCCTTTGCCCTCAGCAAGCACCTCAGCTGGCCATAGATCCATGCTTGGCGGGGTGACCCAAACTTTCATTCTTGAAGGGTAGTCATGTCAGAATTGGGTTGCTGTAGTTTTCCATTGACTTTAATATAGGGCATGGTAGAACAGGCATTCTAAGGAATCACCTGTATTCCAAACATACTCTTCTTAACCTCCATTATGTAATATCAATCTAATTTCCCCTTGGTAATCAGGATATCCCTTGTGGAACAAGGGATATCACTGCTGATGTCAGATGGATCTTAGCTGAAAGCAAAGAATACCAGAAAGATGTTCACTGATGTTTTATTGACTATGCAATAACATCCAGTTGTCTGAATCATAACAAATTATGGATAACATTGAGAAGAATGGGAATTCCAGAAGACTTGATTGTACTCATGAGGAACTTGTACATAGATCAGGAAGCTGTTGTTTGAACAGAACAGGGGATTTTGCATAGTTTAAAATCAGGAAGAGGGTGTATCAGGGTTGTATCCTTTCACCATACTTATTCAATTTGTATGTTGAACAAATAATCTGAGAAGCTGGATTATACGAAGAAGAATGTGGCATCAGGATTGGAGGGAGACTCATTAACAACCTGTGATACACAGATGACACAACTTTGCTTGCTGAAAGTGAGGATGATTTGAGGCACTTACTGATGAAGATTGACTAAAGTCTGCAGTACAGATTACACCTCAATATAAAGAAAACAAAAATCCCCACAACTGATCCAATAAACAGCTTCACAATGGATGGAGAAAAGACTGAAGTTGTCAAGGAATTCATATTACTTGGTTCTAAAATCAACACGAATGGAAGCAGCAGTCAAGACATCAGACAACATATTGCATTGGACAAATCTAATGCAAAAGACCCCTTTCAAGTGATGAAGAACAAAGATGTCTCCTTGAAATATGATGTATAGTAAAGTGTGCCTAACCCAAGCCATGGCATTTTCAATTGCCTTTTATGCCTGTGATAGCTGGACAATGAATAAGGAAGACCGAAAAAGAGTTGATGCTTTTGAGTTGTGGTGCTGGAGAAGAATGCTAAAGAGTACCATGGACTGCTAAAAGGACTAACAGATCTGTTCTGGAAGAAGTGCAGCTGGAACACTCCTTGGAAGTGAGAATGGTCAAACTTCATCTCACCTACTTTGGTCATGCTGTCAGGAGGAACCATTCCCTGGAGAAGGATATCGTGCTTGGTAAAGTGGGAATGACAAAGGGGAAGGCCCTTTAACAAGATGGATTGACACAGTGGCTGCAACATGGGCTCAGGTATAGCAGGGATTGTGAAGCTGGCACAGGACCAAGCAGTGTTTTGTTCTGCTGTGCATTAGGTCACTATGAGTTGGAAGTGACTTGATAGCACCTAACAACAACAACAATCAGGATCAATTACACCCGAAAATACAGTAACTCTTTTTATTCTTGATCTAGAGGCATGGAGAGCCCAAAATGGTCAGTTGCCTTCTTAACTTCTAGTTCAATGGAATCAGTAATGTGTCTCCAGATGGAAGTATTCTTCCCTTTGGAACTAAGACCCCCAGACCTGCATAGCACTGAAGTGATGAGAAGCAAAAATTTTTCAAGTGGGTCACTAGGAGTAATAGTGAGTGGTGCCACTCCCATTTCCATCCATTGGTGCCTGGATCTATGAATCCTAGCTAATGGAGAAACAGCACCATATATTGGATGCTAGTTTAGAGCATATACAGCCTCCAGAAGAACACTGCTCTGACCCTGCAAGGTGCTGTCACCTAGCTGGTGCCATAATTGTCTTTAGAAGGCCATTCCATCCTTATATTAAGTTACCTGCTTCAGGATCATGGGGAACATGGTAAGACCAGTAAATTCCAGAGCATGAGCCCATTGCTGCACTTCATTTGCTGTGAAGTGAGTCCCCTGATCTGAGGTGATGCAGTATGGGATACCATGACAGTGGGTAAGGCATTCTGTAAGTCCATGGATGGAAGTTCTGGCAGAAGCACTGTGTGCAGGAAAGGCAAATCCATAGCCAGAATTAAGTGTCTATTCCAGTAAGAACAAAATGCTGCCCTTTCCATGATGGAAGTGGTCCAGTGTAATCAAATTGCCAACAGGGTGCTGGCTGATCATCTGGGGAATGGCTCCATATCACACACTTAATGTTGGCGTCTGCTGCTGATAGACTAGGCACTCAGCAGTTGCTGTAGTTAAATCAGCCTTGATGAGTGGAAGTCCATGTTGCTGAGCCCATGCATAAGCTCGTAAGGCATTTGACTGCTAACCGGAAGGCTGGTGGTTCAAACCCACAAGGAACTCCTCAGAAGGAAGGTTGGGCAATCTACTTCCATAGAGATACCACCTCAGAAACCCAAGGAAGTGTCACTATGAGTCGGATCTGACTCGACAGCAGTTCGTTGCATTGCATTGTTGTATTGCCACTATGCCACTTTGTTCATGAGCCCATTGGGCAATGGCAGGAGTATCTGGGAAAAGAGGATGACTGGTTTCCACAGAATGTGTCAGCCTATCCACTTGATTGTTAAATCTGCTCTGCTTAGGTCATCCTTTGGTAAGCTTTCACATGTGACGTGAATATCTTCACTTGTTTGGCCCATTCATTGAGGTCTATCGACATACCACTTCCCTATAACTCCTCATCATCAATATTCCTTCCAAGTCTAATCATGTTCCTTCCAAGTCCCTGACCACACAGCCAACCACTGATCTTTGCCAATGAATCAATATACAGTGACAAATCTGGCCATTTCCCTTTCTAAGCAAAGTGAAAAACCAGGCGCACTGCCTAAAATTCTGCCCACTGGGACGTTTTCCCTTCACCACTGTCCTTCAGGGAGGCCCCAGAAAATGGCTGAAGTGCTGCTGGTGTCCACTTTCAAGAGGTGCCTGCAAATCACACAGAACCATCTGTAAACCAGGCACAAGTTTTCTCTTCCTCAGTTAATTGATCATAAGGAACTCCTCATGATGTCATAGGTGCAGACTAGGAGAGGGAAGGTCGTGTGACTGGAGTGGAGATCATTAGCATTTCAGCCACTTCTTCATGTAATTTACTGCTTAAGCCCAATCTTATATATACCACTTCAATTTAATGATGGAGTACTGCTGTGTACATCCAACTTTATGACTCTGTGGGTCAAACAACATCCAGTTCATGAGGGGCATCTCAGGCTGCATGGTGACAGTGCAGCCCATGGTTAGGTGTTCAGTCTCTACTGAGGCCCAATAACAAGCCAAAAGCTGTTTCTTGAAAGGAGAGCTAAAACCAAAAAACCAAACCCACTGCCACAGTGTCATATCTGACTCATAGTGACCCCTTGTTGGGTTTCTGAGGTGATATCACTCCGGAAGTAGATTGGCCAACCTTCCTTCTGAGGAGTGGTTGGTGAGTTTGAATCGCCAGCCTTCTGGTTAGCAGTCAAATGTCTTAGGCACTACGCTACCAGAGCTCCTAAAAGAAGAGCAGTTATCTGCAAAGGCTGGCAGAGCTTTGCTTCCAAATCCTAAGAAGCTGCACTGTGATTCACCAATAAAGGCCTGACAAAGACTCCAAACATCTCTGTCTTCCACTGACACTTCAAGCACCACTGGATCAGCTAGATCATAGGGTCAAAGTGGCAGAGTGCTTGCACAGCAGGCTGATCCAGTTGCAGAGCCTTCTCTCATTCTGGGCCCCAATCAAAACTAGTAGCTTTTCAAGTCACTTGCTAAATAGGCTGGAATAGCACACCCAAATGCAGAATGTGTTGTCTCCAAAATCCAAAGAGGCCCACCAGGCATTGCACCTCTTTTTTAGTTGTGGGAGGGGCCAAATGCAATAGTGCTTGCACAGCAGGCTGATCCAGTTGCAGAGCCTTCTCTCATTCTGGGCCCCAATCAAAACTAGTAGCTTTTCAAGTCACTTGCTAAATAGG